>NC_088361.1:36847336-36867336 GCF_034508935.2 Berghia stephanieae
GAACGAAAAATGACGCCTGTCAGGCGATATTACAATTTCTTTTCCGACAGAGACAACGCTGTTAAGAGCCAGGTACTCATTTTACACCTGAGTACGGTAAGAGAATGTGAGAAAAGAGCCTTTTCCAAGGATTCAACAATGCGCCAAGCGAGACTCGAACTCATGACGAAAGCGAGTGTCATACCACTAGATCACATAGCCGTACAATGTTGATTAAGATGCTACAAGTGGATTTTTATAGAGACAAATATGAAACTTAAGTTAAATGTATTTTTTACTAGTGGAATAATGCATTTTTTTTGCGGAGAAATAAAGGCTATTACATACATGCACTCATCTGTTTTTATGATTATAATACTGTGTTGTGGAAGTTAACATAGATCTAGACGAACGTTTTAATCCATCAACGATCAAAATAAATTGGGCAGGTGCTTACAAATGATATCTGGCAACAGGTCGACCAGATGGCGATTCCCAACGTCAAAGGACCGATCATTATGCCCCATCAGATTCTTGACATAATCATTTTTGCTAAAGGGTGAGAGAATCACACTTGATGAAATAAAGGCTTTGTAAGTTACTAGTTTAGCAATCTGTAAATAATAGTTTTATAATAATTAGATTTGCCAATAATTCTATGCTCGTTGGCAAAAATATAACATGGGCTGTACGGGACAGTTTTGACCGCCAACCCTGTCTTTTAAAAATAATAGATTGAGGCCAATAGATGTAATTTCTTAAAGTGTCAAAAAATGATTATTCATAATACTGGCCATTTAATTTTTACTTCAAAAATAACGTTTGGGCATCTGATACAACTCATACTAATACCGATTGGAAGCAATGAGTCACACGGGCTTATTGTGCCAGTGTTTTTCTTAAAAAACAATACCAAAGAGCTGAGTGACGTAATTTTCATTCCTTGTGTGGATACTGTGATGTGAGATGTATCCTTAGTATTAAATGCGTTTTGTGCAGAGTTCAATTACTTAATAATGTATTGCTCAGACCCACACTCACTATCCCCCCTCCTTCCCCCGCCTCCTCAAAACAATTAATTCTCTCTTAATATTTGTTCATGAAGAGGGATGTGCGAGTTTGTTTTATTTTGTTTGAGTGTGTGTGTGTGTGTGTGTATGCATGTGTGTATAGGTGTGTGTGTATGTATGTGTGTATAGGTGTGTGTATAGGTGTGTGTGTGTGTGTGTGTGTGAATGTGTGATCCGAACTCTATATCACTAGCACAGAATAAACCCATCATTGTTATCAGTCAATTTACGTCATCTGTGAACTTCAAACCACTGGATAATAACCAAGTTCACCGTTTTGTGCTTTCTATATCCAGACAAAACGGCAAGGTATGAGAAGTTGGTTAGTTTCACGGAAATTCTATTACCTTTTTATTAGTTGTACTGAAGTGTTATCTTTTTAACATTAAAATGCTACTCTTCCCCACAATCAACCGAACAACTTAGATTATTTAATTTGCGTAATTAACATAACATAACACATGGTATAGAGCAAAATAGGATAAAATCCCTTGAATGCCCTTAATATTAATAGTAATAAATCTATTGATTAAATATTACAATAATGATACACTCGGTAAAGATAGTATTTCAAATTAAATGTAATCATGTATATATGGTGTACAAACATATATCTTTAACCGTGACATGCAAAGCACACACACACACACACACACACACACACACACACACACACACGCATATAGCAGATAACCATAATAATATAACAATGCATAATATATACATACAAGATTGAAAGCCATGTTAACAGCAGTGCAAACAAGTATTATTCGTCATATATAAATCTCCCATCATATAATTCCCTGTCTACTAACACCTTGAAGTAATCCATAGATTTTGCATTCTTTGTTTCAGATTTCAAATTGTTCCATTCTGGACAATACGAATACCGAACCAGTTTTGTCTTATGTTTGTTTTGCATCCAGAGACAAACATCTTAAACTTGTCCCCTCTAGTAAATTATATATATATATATATATATATATATATATATATATATATATATATATATATATATATATATATATATGTCTATGACAACAAATCTCCATATAGACTTTGTTCTACCATATATATATATATATATATATATATATATATATATATATATATGTGAGATATGTATATATATATATATATATATATATATATATATATATATATATATATATAGTATAATATGTAGATATAGTAAGAAAAAAGTAATCAGATTTTACCCATTGTATGAAAGTCAAAATATTTTTTCTTTCTATATTTTACAGTTATGACCAGATCATAATTCGCTCGGTTTTCTTTCATTGCTATGTATCATCATTATGTTTTGTTTTTTCATTGGAAGACACTGTGTAGAAAGGCAGAGCACGTTCCCTTTAAATCAACATTTATCGACCTGTTTCTATTTTAGCTATGAGTGAATTACCCAATGGGAACAATGATTTTTCAGCTAATCAAACGAAATTGTTGGGATGAAATTAACACAAAACAATATAATAATAATAATAATAATAATAATAAATAATAATAATAATAATAATAATAATAATAATAATAATAATAATAATAATAATAATAATAATAATAATAATAATAATGATAATAATAATAATAATAATAATAATAATAATGATATATAATAATAATAATAATAATAATAATAATAATAATAATATAATAATAATAATAATAATAATAATAATAATAATTTCTATAGCGCCCTTTCCACCAAGCGCTTATACATATATGCACATGCAATCACATAAATCATTCAATAAAATCAATAAAATCACTCACAGAAAACTGAAAGGAAGTATCTACTCTGTCTTCAAATATGCTTTAAAGGAGGACAGAACATTACGGTGTCTAGTGTATGCTGAAAGAGGGTTCCACACAGAGGGGGCAGAACGTGCGAAAGCACGTCGTGAAAAATTCGACTCAGGAATCAAATGGTTCAAGTACAGGAAAGTAGATTAGCGGAAAGCAATTCGGCTTGTAGATAGAAAGAAGAGATAACACATAGTTGGGAGCAGTGCCATGCAATTTGAACAAAGTTATTTATTTGTTGAAAAATGAACTGATTCGAAGGTTGACTGAAGTGAAGAATGCATTGATAAAGATGAGAGAAGATGATTGAGCAGGTTTGGCTATGTTAAGAGACGAGAGAGGAAGTATGTGGGAAAGAAAGTATTAGATATTCAATTTGAGGGAAAGAGAAACCAGAGGCGCCGGAAGTCTAGGCGATTGAATAGGGTAAAGGATGATATGAAAGAACTGGGCCTATAATAATAATATATACTTTATTCATCCAAAAAATGGAAATTCGTTTACAGACGTGGCATGCATAAAAATGTATAAACACAAAGTTGAGAATCTATGGCGACAATGTATACATATCTATGTAAATGCACAAAAATGTAAAAATATACAACCAAGAACCAATAGCAAAAGTTTATATCTTAATTTGATAAATTGAGATAGGCCATACCTCTGGCTTTAGTCAGATCGTGTGTGTGTATATTTAAAAAATAGTATTTAACTTAAATCACAGTTGCGCATTAAAAATGCGAACACCATGTGGCAAAAATGAATTAAGGTGACATGTTGTCTTTGTTTTTATAGATATAAGGCGACGGCTCCTCATGGAGAGCTTAATATATTTGTGAAGGGGGTGATCGCCATCGTTCATAACTTTCTCTCTTGAACAATTCTTCCACATTTTAAATTGGGTGAGTATAATTCCTGGCTTTATCAATTATCCGATCAATTTTTTAAATGTCGCAAATACTGGCATTTCCACACCAATCTGTAATACAAAAAGTAATAAAGGTCTCCAAAACGGATCTTTAAAAAAGGGTGCATAACGTTTTGTCTATGTCGAATTCTGAAAGTTTCCGGATAAAATACATTCTAGAGGAAGATGATAGAATTAACCGAGATGCATGTAGATGCGACATTGATTATGGCAAACCAACTTACTTACTTATCCGAACCAGCGACCACCTGGGCTCTAGCCCTTTGGTCTATGGCAACCCTACAGAATGCGAGATGAGCTGAAAGATGAAAAGAAGAAGACGATTCATTTATTGCACTGACTTATTTTCTCTACCTTTGGTCTGTTGTACATTTCCTCGAGCGGATTTTGAAAAACACTGGTTGTAATTTCTCAGCGAAATACTGAGATAAAAGAAAGCGAGAGAAAATATTTCTCTACCAATGTGCTAGCTATGGGGACCATCAATCGCTGAAAATTGCAAAACCAATTAAAAATATTATACAATATAGTGACGTTAAATCAAGCTCACAAGTCCGTTCGCTTATCAGACTTGTAAATATGAGTATGTTTAATCTGATTTTACTCAGGTTCCTTTTCAGTATCAACACGTCATTGTCAAGCAAATTAAACACGACAGTTTTAATCTAAGCAAGCTCAGATTCCAAATACCAGGTTTTATACGTCATTGGTGTGTCGTTTTTCCCCCTTGTTCTTGGAAATAACCAGACAGATGGGGAAAAGAATCTGTACGCCTGATACCCTGACATTTAAACTGATACGTATTAAACACGTTTAATGACGATGTTTGGAATTAAGCAAATATACAACTTCCTGAAAGAGAAAACATTTAGACGTCTCTCGTTCACAAGCATTGGAATGTAATTAGATTCCGGAATCACTTATCGTTGATCTTATTGTTTTTGTTTTGTTTTGTTATTAATGTATTTTTTGGGGTTTTTTTTTATGTTGAAGTTGCTTTTGCGGTTTTTGTAGCTGTTGCTGGTATTTTTGTTATAATTGCTTTGTTGTGATGGTTGTTGTGATCATTATATCAGTTGTTGTTATTTTTACTTTTCTTTTTTTTTCATTTCTAATCTTTGGAGTCTTAGATTTCCACGTCCTTCTCCTTCTCCTATTCCTTATCCGTCATTCCTTTAGTTCCTTTTTTCCGTCCATAACCCGCCCATGACAGAGTGGAGTACATGCCTGTCCATTAAAATTCGTTCAAAATCCGTCTCTAATGAGTTTATTCATTTCCCTCCGACCTTTGTCGATAAATTTCTTGACTGTCCTTTTCCATTCTTTTGTTTCATTTTACCTCCAATTACATTTCAGGTACCATAGCTCTTTAGTTTTGTCTTTTAAAATGACCATGAGAAAGAAATTGAGAAATGGGCAAAAAGTTGTTGCACTTCGTATTTGATTAGAGATCAATTAATCTAATTAGACCTATAATAGATTACTAGATTAAGCGTCATTTGTTAATGTTCAAATAAGGATAACTATTGAAAAGTTTTTTGTACCGTTGCGTTATTTACTTATAATAATTGTCTTACCGTCATCCATGACACAAAGGGGTCATCTGAAATTGTTCGTTTTTTTTCTCGTTCTGACAGCAATTGCTTTTTGGCTTTTTTCTGATCAAAAGATTCACTTTGTACATTTTCTCTCCATTGAATACAATTTTATAATATAATACATTGATGTAGGAGATATATTTAATAAATGTTTGCGTTTGATCCTTTGGGGTATTGGTATCAGTGTGTGACATAAAATCGTAGGATATTACAACTTACTAATTACACAACAATAATCATTTAAATAGAATACTTCTCTGCTGCCTAGAATATCGGGAGAAATGATAATGATGACGCGATGGTCCAGTGTATAAGGCATATTTGCATTCACATAACCCGAGTTTGAGCTTAGCTGTCACTATCCTTTTTATCTCTTTAGCACAGTTTTTTTTTCTGCCTCTATTGTTCATTTTGTGGCACTATACTGCGGTTGAAGTCTGGATGGTCTCTTTCTCAAAATATACCCCTCACCCCCCACCAACCCCACTCCCCAAAGAAGAAATAATTTTATCAGTGGAATAAATAGAGATTTATTTATTTATTTATTTATTTATTTATTCAGTCATTCATTTTTTATCACACAGACTAAAAATAATCTGTGTATAAAACAGTGCTAGCCAAGGCACAACGAAAAAGACAAAAAAAAAAAAATAATTCCCAACATATCGGCTTGCCTCCGACCTGATTATCAGTCATTAACCGCATAGGTTACTTGATAGTGGAACTATTTAATGCTTATATTATAAATCTGATTTCTAGCGCATAGTTATTTTTTAAAAAATTAAGCTTTTATATAGGGCAATATTCACTTAACGTACTTAAAGTGCTTTACTAAGGGTCACTGACCAACAGCAACACGTAACATAAAGAACGAGACATGACGCCTGTTAGGCGATAATGCAATTTTTTTCCGGCAGAGACAACGCTGTTAACGGCCAGATACTAATTTTACACGACATGAGTACTGTGAGAGAATGTGAGTAAAGAGTCTTTTCCAAGGGCTCAACTATTCGCCGAGCGAGGGTCGAACCCAGGACCTTCGGATACCACACGACCACATAGCCTTCACAAGTTTAAGTATTCCCCTTGTGGTCCCTTTCTTGCATCATAACAAAAAGACATTAACATCTAAAGGACGAGGACGAAGCCACTAGAGTGGTTCCATCTTAATTTTGGAAATAGAAATGTGACAAGTTAGGGAACAGGCACTATTGTAAGCCAGGAAACGAGAAAAGGGATGTATAAAACAGAAAAAGGAAAAAGGAAAGTACAAGAAAAACATCCTAAAAACAGCATCAACTGGGATTCGAACCTCAGACCAGATCTATCACCACTCAAGGCAGGTTGTTTGTTTTTTTAGTATGTTTTATTTTTGTTTCTTTTTTTTTCCATCTGTCTTGCCTGACACAAATTCATTCATACCGTTTCAGATTTGATCCTCCTTCAAAATGTACATCTGCCATTTATATTAGTTGCTTACTGAATATTATTGTCATGTATCACAAAAAGCAGCTTATGGTATTTAAATATACTGCGTACTCTAAAAAGGCTATACAAAGTTTCGACGAGGCTGGAAAACTCGCTTTCAAATATCTATCGGTGAAAATAAAAAAAAAACACCTCATCTTGGCAAACTCTTATAGGGAATGAGATTAGCGGAAGAGTAGCGTCCCTTGATTGGACGTCACCCATAGTCTGTGACGTCACCGGCGGAAAATTTATTAGAGAGAGAACGTCATGTTGGTTGTGCGCATGCGTCTCTTGTCCTCGCTGCGCACAACCAACATGACGTTCTCTCTCTAATAACTTTTTCCGCCGGTGACGTCACAGACTATGGGTGACGTCCAATCAAGGGACGCCACTCTTCCGCTAATCCCATTCCCTCTACCTGGTGTTTGAGAGTTTTTGCCAAGATGAGGGGCATTTTAATCGACCGATATTTCCGATAGTTTTATGGTTAAAGATTTCAAAAAATGTTTTTTCCCCCAGAGTACTGCAGTATATTGGAAATAAGGCGATAAAGTTTCATCACACAAGGAGCAAATTGATAGGTGTTAATGTTCTATCCATCATAGCAAATGTTCTTGGTACTTTAAGAGGAACCTATGGCAAAAGTATGACTTTGACACGCTATTTGAAAATAATGAGCACACATAGATAGGCTTAGTGTCTCCTATGTATATTATATCGTGTGTTTTTAATTTGTTATCCAACGCGTATTATATAGATGTGGCCAAAAGGGGGGTTTTAACTCAAAATTATGAAATTTTAGTTTTTGTAACATAAACAATGAAACGAAGAAACTTTACTCAGGTCCCATTTATTGGACTATCATTTTATTTGTTAGCATATACATTATCCCGATATAATACCGATTTTAAATGATGAGTTATGTTTAACATATAGGAACTACCTTAACATCAAACTAACTTACATTTTGTTAGTTGATTTTACCCAAATCCTGTATGCTATGAATTTTGATTAATTTCACATAAAACTGGGGGTTTTTTTTGTTTGTTTTTATTTAAGAAAAAATCTGACAACCCCCGCCCCCTTCATCCCCCCCCCCCCCCCCCCCCCCACGCAAAAAACCCCCAACAAAAAATAAAAGAAATGTAGTCAAATAAAACACCCAAAAATAAGAAATGATATAAAGATAAACAATCAAACAAACACAAATAAAACACGAAATAAAGATGAATAATTTAAACAAACCACTAATTGGATTCAAACTTTTCCAAAAACCAGAAGCCAGAATAGAACATACTGATGGGTCGATAGATGGGTTATTAGTGGATGAAAAAATAGAGACATTGTAATGACACGAAGACATAATTATTTGTCATTATAGATGGATGAAAAGAAAGGATGGGGCAGGAGGTCGTAGATACAACCGAACAATTCCGTGTCTCCGCGTCAGTTATAATAGTCTTCATTTCATCTATTATATTCCTGACATAATAGGTTATCAAATAATATAATATAATAATAATCTTTAAATATAGATCCCAAGTACACACAGTGCGTTTATTGTCATTTACCTAATAACTATTACTACAATGCTTAATTATCAATATATTATTATTTTATTCTGAGGAGGTCATAGTCGACCACGAATGCTTAAATGGAAACATAAATATTTCAAAATGAGAATATATTATATTCATTATGACAGTATACAGTCTTTTTTTTTCGAGTGAATTATATTATTTATCATTGTTTATTAATTAAATAAAGCTTTTGCTCTAGTTTCAGGCGGTTCTTAAAAATTTGCCTAAGTGCAATGTAATAGGAAATGTAATGGTAAATAGTATACAGGAGCGCCATTATCCATTTACAATTTACATTTAACGGGCCAAGAGCCTCATTGTTGAGGATAACGTGCTCTATATAAGAGTATATAATATTATTGATAATAATAATAATAATAATAATAATAATAATAATAATAATAATAATTATTATTATTATTATTATTATTATTATTATTATTATTATTATTATTATTATTATTATTATTATTATTATTATTTTATTATATTATTATTATTATTATTATTATTATTATTATTATTATTATTATTATTATTATTATTATTATTATTATTATTATGATTATGATTATTATTATTATTATTATTATTATTATTATTATTATTATTATTACTATTATCATTATTATTATTATTACAATGCTCAATAGCGCCTTCCGCTTCACAATAACAATAATAAGTACTACGGAAACAAATAATTAAACACAACATCTATACACACACAAAAACACATCCACATCCACCCAAGATTATTAACCCCCAATTTGCTCACTTGGACAACATGGGTGATTCCTGTTGACATCAGACATCTTGTTTGATGAATTATCTATATTCCTTCATGGAATGCTTAGGCGACGATATCTTATGATGTCATGGCGGAAGGGCATCATTTTTATTTTAGAATAATTTTAAAAATAATAATAATTAAAAAAAAAATTATATATATATATATATATATATATATATATAATATATATATATATATATATATATATATATATATATATATATATATATATATATAATCTAAATGATTGCGGATATGCCTGATTGACTTTAAAAGAAAATGTAGGTTATGGCAGAGTTTTGTTATATTCAAAAATTCATTAAGATAAAAAAAAAAACAAGCGGGTGAAGAGAAAGGAGGGGAAGGGAGTCGTAGATACAACCAATCAATTCAGCGGCTCCTTGTCAGCTTCTTGTCAGATGTTGTCTTCATTTCATCTATTGTAAGAATCTACAGAAAAGGAATTCTTACAAAGTAGATATTCTCTATACACTTTGACCCGGAAACAGTGCTGGTATTATCAGTAAGCAAATAATTGTTCCTACAATATAGAACAGTAAAGTTTGCTGCCCCAAACGTAAACAAAGGTCGAGAAGCACATGGCAAACCACATGTTCCTGTCTTGACAGCTCACGTTCCAATGTAAATAATAGAAAGAAAATAACCTTTAAAATTTGGCTGTTAGGTGCAAAAGAAACACATATTCATAAATACTCGATCATGCATCAAATAATGTCTAGATATGGATATTTTATGGAACAAAAGATAAAATTTATCAAAAGTTACGTCTATCTATTTTTAGACCAGAGCAAATTATTGCGCTGGTATGAACAAAACGAGAATTATTCGGAGCCTGATTTTCAGAATAATTTAGTTTTATATTATTATTTCTGCAACTGTTAGATTTTATGTAAACATATTTTCAATACTGAAAGTGTATTGCCTACAACTCAAACTACAAAATTGGGAGACCTATATTGTGCGTAAATTATTCCGGTCCCTAACGGAAATCACTAGCAACTTGTTATTGTTTACGTTTGGGGCAGCAAACTTTACTGT
Organism: Berghia stephanieae; assembly: GCF_034508935.2. Lineage (NCBI taxonomy): Eukaryota > Metazoa > Mollusca > Gastropoda > Nudibranchia > Aeolidiidae > Berghia > Berghia stephanieae. The sequence continues at coordinate 36,857,632 of NC_088361.1, forward strand.
TCTATATTATAATTATCCTTTTACTATTGTATATCGTTCACCTTCAATTTTTTCGCTTTCGATTTCTGACGTCATATTTGCCGTAAACTGACAAAACTCCCTTTTTCGTTTTAGCCAGAAATCCTTACTTCATATTATGATAGAAAAAAAACTTGAACATTTAGTGCAATAGTGCAATATCCACTTAACATGCTCAAAGCGTTTTATAAGGAGTCCCAAGCCAAAAGCAACATTTAACATTTACGTGCCTGTAAGGCGGTAATTATATTTTTGTTTGGGTCAAAGACAGAGCTTTCAACGGCCAGGTACTCATTTATATCTGAGTATGGTGAGAAAAATGTGAGTATTTAACCGTTTTTAAGGACTCAACTAGCCGCGCTCAGAACGAGACTCAAACCCAGGACCGATCCGAAGATTGGTGGTATACCGCAAGGCGATATTATAGTCGCATATGTCATTAAGATAAACAACAGTAAAAACGTCTCAAACCCAAGACTTCTTAAGAGTTAAAGATGTGTCTGGCCAAAATGTGCAGCTCAGAGCGAGACCCGAATACCGGACCCTCCGATCCGAAGGCAAATTTCATAGCACAAGACCACATTGTCGCATAAGTCAATAAGATGACAACAGTAAAAACGTCACAACCCAAAGACGTATTAAGAGTTAGAGATGTTTTAAAAATATATAAACCAGTGATAATCGTAATTAATCTACATAATATGAGATTCAACTTGCCTGGCCAGAATGTAAATAAATTGTTTTGTCAGTGTAGGCTACGCTTCCATTTCGTGACATGTTGATGAAAGCTGTCGTTTTGAGGAGCTGAACATATTTTGTCGTATAAAATGAATATTTGTTTTGGTGACAGGAATTCAATCTTTATAAGATATTGCTGAATTGTAATGGAATGAGAGAGGTCCTTTTGTATCAACTCTACTTAAAACTCTTTCTTTCTGTCATCGCACTTGAATATGATTGTTTTATTTTGAGAAATTCATGGTCGTGCCCCACTTTTAAAGTGGAAACAGAAATATTTCAATCTTAGAATATATATTCATTATGGTATTGCGACTGAATCATGTTATATTATGTCAATCTTTGTTTACTAAATGGAGTTTTAACCCGATTGTCAGTGATCATTTGACCTTGATTTTTTTTTTTGTAAGAGACAATCGAATCTACATCGTCCCACTATTATTGTTGACAAATCATAATAAAAGTGTTGATCACGAAACTTGATTCGTCGTTAAAGTAAGATAAGACTTCAATAAATTAGAGAACGAAACTAAACAAAGACGAAGCTGGATGCCGTGCCCATTAAATATTTAGCGTTGGAAACCCTAGAGACCTAAACAACCGCATCACAACAACTGAAGTTAGAAATAGCATAAAGTGCCTAAACAATAACAGATCCCCAGGCGAAGATGAAATTCCCGCTGAATTGCTGAAATGCGGTACACTCTCCCTGGATCTGAGCATTGCAAACATAATGAACAAAACATTCTCAACACACAAAGACTGGGACATAAACAGCGGTGTCCTAATTACAATACAAAAACCAGGAAAAACGAAAGGACCCGTAAACAACCTGCGCCCAATAACATTACTGAATACCATAAGAAAAACACTGTCAACTATTGTCCTCAACAGAATTAGACCGAAAATAGAAAAATACCTATCACATAGCCAAAGCGGGTTTCGCCAAGACCGAAGCACATCGGACGTTGTATGGACACATAAATGGTTGGCAGCAAAGGCACTCAAAGAAAACATATCCATAACAATAACCGGAATCGATATGTCCGCAGCCTTTGATACGATCGACAGAGGAAAACTTTTGGAGATATTAACAGAAATAGTAGACGAAGACGAGCTCCGAATAATCCGATTTCTCCTCAGCAACACAAAGATACAACCAAGGATATACGGGGCCACAAAACAGACGCAGTTCGAAAGTAACATCGGGACCCCCCAAGGAGATAGTCTGAGCCCGATTCTGTTCACAATATACTTAGAACACGCTCTGAAAGAAGTTCGAAAAGTCATTCCAAAACCAACGACTCATATTGAGAATGCAATCCCTAGAGAAATCGCCTATGCAGATGATGTCGATTTTATTGGATCAACACCAGCAAATATAGACATCATACAAAATACCCTCATGAAATATAACCTCCAAGTCAATGCCAATAAAACCGAATTTACAACAATATCGAGGAACAAAGAGGAATGGAAAAGAACAAAGAAAGTCGGCTCACTAATTGGAGACACCGAGGATGTACAGAGAAGAAAACAGCTATCAAACGCCGCACTCAGTAAACTCACCAATGTATGGATTAGAGGTGACAAAATAAAGAGAAAAACCAAACTGAAACTGTACCATGCTCTTGTAAAACCGGTACTTCTGTATAACTGCGGCACTTGGGCGTTGACAAAATCCGAAGAAGAACATCTGGATGCCTTCCATCGCACACAGCTAAGAAGGGTACTGGACATCAAATACCCCAAAAAGATCTCAAATGAATCACTCTATAAGATCACAAAAGAAAGACCAATCTCCCTTGACATTTTACAACAACGATGGCAACTTTTCGGTCACATACTACGCAGGGACAAAAACATACCAGCAAACCAAGCCATGTCGGGATACTTCCAAAAACACGGGAACCTTTTCAGAGGAAGACCGATCACAACACTCCCTGTGATCCTAAACAAAAACCTCACAACACTTGGACATAGCATTAGTCTCATAACGGCAGGGGACCTTGAAAATCTGAGAACCCTAGCAGAGGACCGGCAATATTGGAGACACCTCACACAGGAAATACTGGAAACAGCCAAGGCGACCCGATCTTTCGGTCGAGACGCGAAAGGCATCTAAGTCAAGTCAAAGTATGAAGACTGATATCTTGCTATCACAAAACAACCGATTTAGTCTACATCCTTACCGCCTACCAGCCCAGCACTAGGCAAAAATCTAAGGAGTCAGAGACTAGAAAACTCTCGTAACAAATGACTCTGCAGTTAATAACTCGCTTCGCTCTGTCTTAACACTAGAAAGTCTTTTACAAGGCTATTAAACGACAAAAATTAGTAACTCTACATAAGAACGGGTCCCCAGGAGGTAAAATAACGTCTGCCATGCTTACTGCGTTGTGGAAAATCAGGGAATGATGGTCCCAGCGGCGGTTTTTCCTTGCCGGTCCAATATCCACGATTTTCCCGAGGGAAAAACAGGCGAGTACAGGCGAGTAAAACCCATCTTTGGGACGATCATACGGGTAAACCCCCATGTTTTGCCCTGCCTGTAAATGGCTCATTACTTGACGTATAAAATGGGGACGAGGCCTGGTTGAGGATTTAGGAGGGAGAGGCGTTGGAGGAATTTCCCCCCTTCAAAATAGATGTCCGTGCCTTCTCTTTCATAATCCGGCACCAAGTGTTCACCGCATTTCAAACGAACCGGATACAAGACTTCGATGGCGTTATTTCCTCTTAAGCCGTAAAATGACGAGCATGTAATGTTTTCCAAAGCAAAATTGAATAACTTCAATGGGTTTAAGATCGAGCAGGAAATTACAACTGGAGGAGTTGGCACTGGGTAAACATCAGAACAGCCTTTGACAAAAAACAACTCTTTTTTCATAGATGGAGAGAAATATGTTCCTCAATATTGATCCACCTTATCCAAATCATACTCAAATGTGCAAAAAGTCTTAAAATTGAGGTAATCACAGTTTTGAATTTACAACCCCTCAAAAAAAAAAGAAAGAAAGAAAGAAAAAAAAAAACAACAACAACAAAATAAACAAACCAGCATACAACCCCTCAACAAAAATACACAAATAAAAATAAATAAATAAATACACATATTTAAAGGTCCTATTTTTTGTCACTGCTTAAAATGATATTATTATCTGATCAAACGTATGATTGTGTTAAATCTAAAAATATACACACAGGGGTGCTTTGCTTATACGCTATTTGAAAAACTAAGCATTATGTGTTTTTCATCGTCGATTTCGTAAATATCTACTATTGTGTGTGACCTCAAAAGATTATGTTCACAAACCTTAATAACAAACTAGGTCTATTCGCTTTAAAGACAATTCAGCTTATTTATCCCAAAAATTTAAAACTTGATCGACAGAATGCAGACATCGCAATACGGTCACAATTACAGTGTCATCCAACGACCTCCTGTTGTATTCACTTTCAATGATTTGGAATTTGTTATTCGTAATTTAAAATATGATTAAAATGTATGTTCTATATCGTTATTATTACTTATTTATTATTACTTATCGTGAATGTGTTTTGACTCTAAATTGTGAATTAATATAAGATTTTGTCATGGCTTTGGATTTATAAAACTTTAGAGCTGGAGCGCTGGACCTAACACCACGATCTTGCGAGTAAGTGTTAATGTGCGATAAAAAATAACGAAGATTAATAAATGCATAGCCATGAAAAAATCCCTGTATTCCAACGCTCAAAGTAAGATTCTTATACGAGTATTTTGTAACTAATAATTTGTGAGGCTCTAGGTTGCAATAAGTTATTTATACCTTACTCGTAAATTGTTTACATGATAAAAAAGCTCCGTAGGATAAAAATCGTATAATAAATAAATAATCGTGTAATACGTCAAATAGCCTTTAAGATTGCTCGATCATACTGATCATTTTAGAAAATGTTTATTTCAACATCAATACATGTCAGAAGGAATTCCCTATTTTTACCTTTCGCGTATTCATACGCACCAAAGATTCCTTCACATTGCCAATCTGCCATCATTTCAACCTCTATCTAAGCCCCAAAATTTAGTGGAAATATTTAGCAATCGTTGATTTTTTTTAAAACGTGTTCAAAATTTCAACGGAAATGTAAGGGTTTTCACAGATTAGGGATGGAATAATCTTTTTTATGAATAATTTTTTATGGCACGTTATAGGTTTATATTGTAAATAAAATGAGAGAAAGGAATTATTTGAGAAATAAAGCGCAGTGCATTGACCAAGAGGATGCACACAGCCAATCAAAATTAGGCAGTTCGATCATGGGTCCATCTCAGAAAAGTCCTTTAAATTCTACAAGTCTTCTACAATCCCATGGTTTTGATCTAAACACTTCTTTTCTGGGTAGATGAAATCGTATTAAACGCTAATTTTCTTTCGGTGGGAAGTGACTTCTTAAAAGCAAATAAAGTAGGTAGTCCTAATGCGTCTTGGGAAAGAAGAAATATAGCTAGAAGGAGGACTGATTGAGTGGGTGGTGAAACACGAGTCGTCTTTGGACTTATTGATTGATAGATTAACCCAGATTAAATCAACTTGAGCGTACGAGCACCGGTCCTTAGATTAATCTCTTCTTTCCTTTGTGTTAGAATTGGGTTCTTTTCACCTTTGCATTTATCATGGTGGATGTAGAGCATTCTGTACGTTTATTTCTCGGAATTAAATTACGACCCCGACTATTCTAATAGGTTTTAGGTTATGTTTAAATGAAATGAATAAGGAGAACAAAATAAACTTTATCCATATATGTTTATTCATAACGTTTATTTAGGTTATGCATAATTACAACGCATATCGGTTTATGTGGTCTTAAATTTTAATCCATAGCGGTGTTTCTTCTCATTTTATGTACAACGATTTGTTACTTATTTTGGTTGGGAAGTGGATATTTAGAATTCTCCTGCCTGAGCTATTTCCAATGGAGGGCATCTAGTCTATCTTCTTCGCGTTTTGTTCCACCGTTGAAAAAAATACTGATTTAACAAGGCTCTCGTATAGCTTTATTTTTGTTTTTCTTTTCAGTTTGTTGTTTCTCAGCCATAAGTGTGTCAGCTTATTGAGAGCGGCCGCCGACAGATGTTGTCGTCTCTCCACGTCTTCTTTGTGTCCTATTAACGATCTCACTTTTTTTTTGGGTTTTTCCACTCTTGTTCGTCTTTGACAAGGTTCGTAATATATATATATATATATATATATATATATATATATATATATATATATATATATATATATAGCTCTCTCTCTCTATCTCTCTCTCTCTCTCTCTCTCTCTCTCTCTCTCTCTCTCTATATATATATATATATATATATATATATTATATATATATATATATATATATATATATATATACTGTATATATTTGCTTTGAAGATATTGTGACGAGACACTTCTGACAAGACAATAATATCTGCAGGCATCCACATCCTTGGTGATAATCGGTATGGGGTTCTTCGGTTGCTTCGGAGATTTGATAATAGGGAATTTCAATTTTTGTAGCAAAGAAAAAAAGGTGAGCTTTTATATAGAGCAATATCCACTAAACATGCTCAAAACTCTTTTACAAGGAATCCCCTGCCATCAGCAACTCTTAACATGTGGAATGAGGCACGACGCCTATTAGGCGATATGACAATTTTTTCCGACAGACGCAACGCTGTTAACGGGCAGTTACTCATTTTGCACTTGAGTACGATGAGATAATGTGAGTAATGAGCCTTTTCCAAGGACTCGTTTATGCGACGAGCAAGGCTCGAACCCAGGAACTTCCGATCCGAAAGCGAGTGTCATACCACAAGACCACATAGCCGTACTACTGAATTATTATTATAAATATGTCAATGATTTTATAACATAAAATGAACCACATTCTCTTTTGATCTTCTACCCCAATGAAACTTTATTTTAAGTCATAGTTGAAGAGTCAAAACAAAACCAAACGACAAATCACAACTAAAATTGTTGATAACTAGAATACATATGTCATGCACAATCAATTCAACATGTATTATCTGCTATTATTTTTTTAAAATGCTAAGTGCTTTTTTATTATCTGTATCATAAATCTTTTAGGGTCTGATCCCAGTTGTTAAGAAGAACTTGCATAAATGCTATTTACTGTCGTTTGTGATGGTTAAGCGTATGATTGCCAATTAAGGGGTCTCATTGTGGTAAGATGCCTAATTATTTCTATAGACAGATATGGATAGCTAGTAGATGGATAAGTAGACGAAAGGTGGATACATGAAGAGAGAAAGATAGAAAAACAAATAATAGGCGGATAGATAGACGAGAGGAATTGTGTGTGTGTGTGTGTGTGTGTGTGTGTGCGTGTGTATGTGCGCTCGCGCGTGCGTGTGTGTGTATGTGTGTGTGTGTGTGTGAGAGAGAGATAGAGGGAGAGAGAGAGAGAGAGAGAGAGAGAGAGAGAGAGAGAGAAAGAGAGAGAGAGAGAGAGTGGATAGGCGACTGAATAAACAACCCGAACAATACAGAATGCATAGCATTTCAATGTTTGTCACGTAATTGGGGATTTGTGTCGAGTTGGGTCGCCGACAACACAGACATCAAAACAAATGAAACAGGAAAAAATATGTTATTTCGAGACCATGATGATAATCATCGGTTATTTCCCCCTGACGGAATCGATACTAATGTGAATTGACTCCAAGACAAAGCAGCGTTTAGCATGTCAGTCTTGTGATCAAGTCCTTCTCTCACAAAAATACAATTTTATAAATATAAAAAGGGAAACAAAGCCTGAAGAGTTAACCCACTCTTTACCACCTAAGCAAAATCGTAACATTTGTTACGACACCTTATACAGTTTTTCTTATTCAGAGTTATTTTCTCACTTTCTGTTCGTTTGAATTATCATTATTATTATTTGAATAAATTTAATCTTGTTTCCATACATAAATAGAATACCATGTTATCAATTTCCGTCTTCTCTAACAGACCCAGCTACCCAATCATGTTGTGTAGACTGGAGGGTGAAGGGTTAGAGAAAGAATCCTGGACTGCACCTGGGATAGATTTCAGTTTCTTTGCTTGCCAAGTTTGTGCTCTACGAATGAGCTATTGTTATACTGCATCATATGCTACACAGCACAACCAATCACAAACTTCTCCGCACAGTCCTTATTGAATTCTATTCAACGTCTCATTCCACTCAGCCACCAAATACCGAAAAGTTCCAAGACGCAGTCTCATCTGATCACAATTAGAAGTACTGACAGTTATGAGTTATTAATGTCTAAGGGCAAATAAATCCATTTCTCGCGTGGCTTGACTTCATAATCATAACTACTAATTCCATCCTATTATCAGTACGTCGAGCACCCGGAATAGACGCCTAATCTTGATGACGTATACTTCATATCATTTCTATTCCAATCACGCACATTTTTGCTAGGTTGTGAAGACTAATTTAAGTATGGTATCATGGTATTTCTAGGATAGAAACCCAGAAGACGGCGGTTGATTAACTGCTGGTAATCCTCTTAACTTCGTGGATTTCAGAGATCACGTTTGAATATAAAGGTGACTATAGTTCATATAGTTGGCCCGTTGGTTCAATCCGGTATTTTGTAAGAAAAAGAGTGGAAAAGCCCAGGCGTCAGCAAATTGAGCTTGGGCGAGGTCACTTGCTGAAGGCCACACAGCGCAGAAGAGGTTATTCGAACACGGTACTTTTCGGGTACCAGGCAAAGACAGTATAGCTGAGCCACGGACTGGGAAATGACTGGAATTAGGAATTTTAGTATTTGAAAGTTAAAGAAACAAAATTCTCTGTCAAAACAAAACCAAATCTTGAGCTTTTATATAGCACAATATCCATCAACGCAAGAAAGCTCTTTACGAGAGCCCCTAACCAACAGCAACACTTAACATGCAGGACGAGACACGAAGCCTATTAGGTGATTTTACAATGGGGTTTTCTTTTTCGACAGGAGACAACGCTGTTAAAAGCCAGGTACTCATGTTACACCTGATTACGGTGAGAGTATGTGAGTAAAGGGCGTTTTCCAAGGACTCGACTATGCGCCGCTCAGAGCGGGACTCGACAATCAAAATTGAATTTTAAATATTGGATTCATCCCAAAATAAAACCCTTTAGAGACAATAGGGCAGAGAAGTCGTGACGTCACACCTTCTACTCTTTGGGTTCTAAAGTCCTTGAAATGTGTATATAACCAGTCTTTCGCAGGACTAATAAACAATGGGCTATATATAGAATCGTGAGATGGAATAACTATCTTAGTAGCACAATATATTATAAACAGATTATTAGGATTACAGGACGTAAAAGAGAGAGGATGGATGATCAGACGACCAGAATCTGAAAATAAGAAGCCTTAACTCTGAAACCAGAAGATAAATTACACAAGGGATGTATCCAGACCTCCAGAAGAGTGGTTTTATGCTTCCAATGAAATTGGAACCAGTTTTTCGACATCACTTGTTTTTCATATTAGATATACAGTGTATGAACACAAATAGGTTTTTTGGTGCCTTGACTTGTGAAAATGATGATATTTTCAATCGATATTGACTGCTCAAATCACGATGATAGCAAAGTTCTATCGTTGAGTTTTTGATCACAGACGTTACAAATATTGTCCCACTTAACTCAGATGTGAATGAATAACAGAAGCAATGACTAATATTGTGATAACGTTCGTACCAAACGCACCAAGTAGTAAGTTTGTAAATAATATGTCAAGTAAAATTTCGTTTTCATGCGACGGCTGGGATAATTTAAAATAATTTTGATTTTAAATTAGCCACGGTATTCCGTGAAGAAATTACATTTACATAGCATTCAAACCGACGTATACATATATGCAAGTCTGACATCCAAACCCAATTATGGGCCCAGTTGAACATTGTTGTAATGGACAATATTTT
>NC_088361.1:36872336-36877336 GCF_034508935.2 Berghia stephanieae
ACAGAGAATAATACCATGTCTGAAAGGGAAACTCGGGCATCTTCCGATTAGTTGAAAGAAAGAGAGAGATGGGTTAATGAGCGGACTGGCCAAAGTCAATGGCATAATATTATGGTAAGCTAGGACGGTGTGTTTATTGGAAGGAATATCCTTACGCTGGGCAAATAGGGAAGAACATGAACCCAATTTTTTTGCTCAAAGAAAGGACACCATGGCATTCGTGCAGATTTTCAAGAATATGCGTCAATAATGGATCATCCTAAAATTCTGCCAAAGTGGGCGTATTCCACAATCACCTGTTGTTTAAGTCTCATGCCACCGCCGGATTTGTGAAGACGATCTTCACAAAATATGCTAGTAATTTTGAGAACCGCGGATGTTGTTTATGCACCCATCTGTATCTTTCTCAAGAACAATGCAAATGATACGCCTTTTTTTCCTCAAAGATGTGTGTTATGAGTCGTTGCGGTGCCGTCACGAGTATAAAACCTCTCTGCTCTGCAACTGACACACTTGCACTAGCAACGAGTCATTGGTAATAATTGATTTATATCTTATAAAAAAATTCTGTCGTCTGTTTTCGACATTGTCAATACCATTATTAGATTCAGCTAGCCAAAAAAGCATTCACCCTCGCGTAAAAATTCATGAAAAACGCATAGTTAAAAAGTTTCTTAATTTATAAGTTATTTTTTCATTCTCATTTATCAATCATATCATCTACCTTACAAATCCATTCATAATCCATCCGTCCGTCCATCCATCACACAGACACACACACACACACACACACACACACACGCACATATAGATATATATGTATATATATGTGTGTGTCTTTATGTATATATGATATATATGTGTATATATATATATATATATATATATATATATATATATATATATATATATATATATATATATATATATATATATCCATCCATCCATCATGGATGCTCCTCGAAAATCATCATGAGTTAAGGTCAGAAAAAGATCTTGCAGACCTACAGTTCTTTGCAGAAGATCGAGACCAAAGGAGGGAATAGAATAGAATTAGAGAAGCTGCAGAGGAGTGTCAGACGGTTGATTTGGAGGCTGACAGTAATTAATGTTATCAAAGACAACTGTTGGCACATATAAAATGTTAACTGTCCCTTTTTATTTATATATATTTTTTTTGGTTTCATTTCCAGAGTTTTATATTCCACGTGGAGCGTCACCCAGTATACCGCTGGTTCAAGCAATGCGTCACTTTCAATTTCTTCCCAAGTGATGACCATGAGCTTGCCTATAACATGTTTACCCTCATTGCCATTTACGGTCTGCCCTTGATGATTATGATCTCGTCGTATTCTGTCATTTTGATTCGGATATCAAAAAAGACAAGGCAAAGTAGAGGTAAGTTGGAATATTTTTACACATATTTTTGATCTCTCTCTCTCTCTCTCTCTCTCTCTCTCTCTCTCTCTCTCTCTCTCACACACACACTCTCTCTCATTGTGCGTGTGTGACTCCATCGTTAATTATGGCTCCAAAATGTATGGTAAAATCATTTCACAGAATATTCCTATCTTGGCCTTGTCATCATGAGTCGATCGACAGTGATTACAGGTTGTTAAGATGTAATGTAAGACACAGTATAATGCGCAATAGGAAAAGGAAACCAGGGAAAGACACACACACACACACACACAATACACACACACACACACACATATATATATATATATATATATATATATATATATATTATCTATATTTAAGCAGGAAGAATTTAAATTATCCAATTCTCGCCAAGAGGAATATAATGACACTAAGATTGTCCTATTAACAAATAACAATGATAACTTAACTGCGTTTTGTATAAAGCGTGTAACAAATCTCAGACGAACAATTTAATATCCTTGTGTTTTGATCACTTTAAGGGGTCCCGATAGCTCAGTTGGTAGAGCACTCGCTTCACAATCAGAGGGACCGAGATCGATACCGGATGCAATCGAGATTTTTTAAAAGACCCCCTTAACACCAAGCAGTGATTGGGTAGCTGGAGGTGTTAGATCTGGCGGAAAGTACCTTTCGATAGACTAGCATCCTATCAAAAGGATAGCAAACAATTTCTATAGTCCGTTCCACGCTATAGAAACCGAGATAAACTCCGGCTCCATTGGACTAATTATCTGAAGGACTACTTTATGATCACTATAGACATCTTCTGATACCAACATTCGACAGGCTATCTTGAGGTCTGATCGTGAAGAATTAAGAATGGTAAATTTTAACTATTTGGGTTTGTATCAACGTGTACCTATTTCCAAGTTTGATAACCTAAATTGTTAAGGCTTATTGATGGAATGGAAATAATCTCAAATCAATGCAAAATAGTTTCAATTACAACAATGTTAAAACAAGCCAATAATTGCGTTTGGTTATCAGACCTGCAAATAATGCACGTTGGTTCCTATCCATCCATGGATTTATTATTCTTAAAAAAAAATTTTTTCTTTGTTTTTTTAAATTAATTTAAATCAACGACAGAAGATTAATGAGCTGAGAAGATATATCATTTTGAAATTTCTGATTTAAAGGAAATAATTGAATGTTGTTTGTTAAATCTTGCTCACTCATCATTTATACCAAGAAGCTCCTTCCACAAAAACAAAATCCCTAAATTGAAATAAATACAACAGCACCAACCCCTGCCCTCCCCCGCCCAAACAAGAAAAAAATAACAATCCCGAGAATTATTAAACAGCACCATTAATTAAATTATTATATTTCAAAAATTTACATCTCTTTAATCATTCCATCCATTACCATATGAGTTGCCATTGTGAAAAGTAATCGCATTATCACATCTTCAAAGTTTATATATAGACAGTTTGCCAACCTCAGCAGTCTACCAAGTTAATCTAACGGAAAACACTCCGGTTGTCGATGTCCCTTTCATGTCACTTCAAAATTCAATTTTTTATTATTTTTTTTTAACTACGCATTTTTATCCTGTATCAGGATAGATATATGCAAATTAGATATGACATTTTAAAGCTCGAAGCTCCGTTTCAATTCCTAATATTTTTTATCTACAATTATGTCGTTCTTAACAATCGCTCTTAGAACACAGCACGCTAACAAATAATATAACGTCTATATTAAACCGTTTTGAGATATCAAAAAACAACAAACATTTCACATTCCATTCACGTTCTTATTTTAATAAAAAGTTTTAAACCAATAAAATTCAAGAGCTCACCTCACAAACCCTGAAACACGTAAATTAATGACAATAAAAATAATATAATAATAATATTTTTTTTTTTATAGTATTACTTATAGTATGGCTAAATTTCACTTGTTTACTCCTAATTTTTTGGCACATAAAATGAACTACTTTTAGTAAACTCGCGTGATCATAATGTATCCCAAGTTTTGTACGCACACAGACTTGTTGGCGTCCTACCTTGTCAGATATTTTTTTGTGTAACAGATTTGCTATAAAATAAGCTTTTTATCTTCAGAGCCATTAGACCTACTGAACCACAGTTCATCCTGGGTTCTATAGCTACACTTTTGATAGGAAGCAAGTCTATCGCAAATAGTTTCCACCAAGTCTAACAGACCCAGCTACCCAATCACGTCGTGGAAAAAAATCGGGACTTCACCCGGGATCAATCTCGGTCCATTTAAAATGACACTTGAAGTGAAAAAATCTTTCTTTGAGTAGAATACAGGCAAGGATTATAATATCAATGTATACTTCAACCCAGGTAGGAAGGAGGCAATCAAATATATATTTCATGTAAACAAACGGATTTTGTTGATTTCGGAGTGACGAGTTCACAAAATAGTATAAGTTGAAATTGAGAACATAATGTCTCTAGACCCTGGGCTGTCTAAAATTGATCCCACTAAGACTCAAAAACCTATTAACTGAAGGTTCCAAACTGCAAAATTTGACATGCCGAGGAATCGAACCCCGTTTGTTCGCGTGACTACGAATTCCATAAACGAAACAACTGGTAACGATGTTAGGTTTCACAAAATGTAAACCTACAAAATATTTTCCGACTGTAATAACCAAAACTGCTATAGACTTAAAAACCTTAAAAAATCGCAAAAATGCTCGAACACAACGACGAAAACCAAGGCTGGAACTTGTGTTTAGTCATAAAACTCGCTATAATATAAACGTAAAGACAAGCCTCTGCCGTATTGCGCTGACTATAAAGCAGGCAAACAATAAACCAAATAGCAACAACAGCAAGAAATAAAGACAGCGAAAGTACAAAACAAAAGACCCCACCTCTCTCTCTCTCTCTCTCTCTCTCTCTCTCTCTCTCTCTCTCTCTCACACACACACACACACACACACACACACACACACACACACACACACATTCCACCCCGAAAAAAAATCAAATAAAACAAAGAAGGAAAAGATAAGCCCAGCATAAAAAACATTCAACTTTTAATGGCCCCTGATACTTGATATCATCGTCATATAATTCCTTCTAATGTGATTCTGTGCAGAATAATATGAGCCAATTTTACTGGGACATGCGCTTTTTGTCCCTGATATTCCATTTAAAGGAATTAGATGCTAGTTGAAAATTTGTGAAAAAAAGCATTATAATTAAGACAACCGCCGCAAGCATCATCGGGCTTTTGTTGCATCTGATACTTTTCTCTGTGTATAATTAAGCCTTTGAGCTAAATGTACTCTATGATGAAATTCTGATGTTACGTCGCCCCAAGCCAAATTATAACCTATTCATGTCTCAGTTAAGTTGTAAACCTGTCAGTGTGTACTTAAGGGTCACGCACAATACATATCAAGTTCTGTAGAAACATCTTTTGCTTCCTGGCCCACATATTGAGCTTAACAAGTTTGAACACCATAAAGATTCCATTATAGGATAAAACCTACAAAAACAATATGTTAGCCTTTTACAGAAGAGAGGGTTCGGGCGAGCAGATTATGAGGTAATTCATGTCTGCGATGA
>NC_088361.1:36887336-36904836 GCF_034508935.2 Berghia stephanieae
CCAAAGGGCATAAGCAATTGCAATTGTCTTTTAAGCGCTATAGAAACCGGGATAAACTGCAACATCATGTGCACAGGGGATCTGAAAGACTGCTGGGCTATTCAATTGTACAGAAAATACATTGCGCTAGACGAGGGGTAATCATTTATATTTGATGCGCATTTAAAGATACAGAAACTGGGGTAAACTCTAGCCCGATAGGCCTTGCGTCTATGAATGGTCTACTTTAAATAAAACATAACTTGTATATTTTAAGATTTTGATTCCTAAACTCATGGGAAAATTCACAAGAATAAAGAGAGAGAGAGAGAGAGAGAGAGAGAGAGAGAGAGAGAGAGAGAGAGAGAGAGAGAGAGAGAGAGAGAGAGACAGAGACAGACAGAGAGAGAGAGACATATATATATATATATATATATATAGGTATATATATATATAAATTATAAAAACAAAAATCATGAAATAATAGTGCTCAACTTTAGGATAAAAGGAGCTATTTATAAACATTTGAAAGATAATTAAGATTGTTTGACTTCTTCAACGTTGTTATCGAGCGTTACTCTCATCAGGAAGTGGTAGTGAAAGTAGTGTTGTGTTTTCGTATTTTTCTAGATTCGTGTTTATACTACTTACTACTTCTACTTAGATGCCTTTCGCGTCTCGACCGAAAGATCGGGTCGCCTTGGCTGTTTCCAGTATTTCCTGTGTGAGGTGTCTCCAATATTGCCGGTCCTCTGCTAGGGTTCTCAGATTTTCAAGGTCCCCTGCCGTTATGAGACTAATGCTTTGTCCAAGTGTTGTGAGGTTTTTGTTTAGGATCACAGGGAGTGTTGTGATCGGTCTTCCTCTGAAAAGGTTCTCGTGTTTTTGGAAGTATCCCGACATGGCTTGGTTAGCTGGTATGTTTTTGTCCCTGCGTAGTATGTGACCGAAAAGTTGCCATCGTTGTTGTAAAATGTCAAGGGAGATTGGTCTTTCTTTTGTGATCTTATAGAGTGATTCATTTGAGATCTTTTTTGGGTATTTGATGTCCATACCCTTCTTAGCTGTGTGCGATGGAAGGCATCCAGATGTTCTTCTTCGGATTTTGTCAACGCCCAAGTGCCGCAGTTATACAGAAGTACCGGTTTTACAAGAGCACGGTACAGTTTCAGTTTGGTTTTTCTCTTTATTTTGTCACCTCTAATCCATACATTGGTGAGTTTACTGAGTGCGGCGTTTGATAGCTGTTTTCTTCTTTGTACATCCTCGGTGTCTCCAATTAGTGAGCCGACTTTCTTTGTTCTTTTCCATCCCTCTTTGTTCCTCGATATTGTTGTAAATTCGGTTTTATTGGCATTGACTTGGAGGTTATATTTCATGAGGGTATTTTGTATGATGTCTATATTTGCTGGTGTTGATCCAATAAAATCGACATCATCTGCATAGGCGATTTCTCTAGGGATTGCATTCTCAATATGAGTCGTTGGTTTTGGAATGACTTTTCGAACTTCTTTCAGAGCGTGTTCTAAGTATATTGTGAACAGAATCGGGCTCAGACTATCTCCTTGCGGGGTCCCGATGTTACTTTCGAACTGCGTCTGTTTTGTGGCCCCGTATATCCTTGGTTGTATCTTTGTGTTGCTGAGGAGAAATCGGATTATTCGGAGCTCGTCTTCGTCTACTATGTCTGTTAATATCTCCAAAAGTTTTCCTCTGTCGATCGTATCAAAGGCTGCGGACATATCGATTCCGGTTATTGTTATGGATATGTTTTCTTTGAGTGCCTTTGCTGCCAACCATGTATGTGTCCATACAACGTCCGATGTGCTTCGGTCTTGGCGAAACCCGCTTTGGCTATGTGATAGATATTTTTCTATTTTCGGTCTAATTCTGTTGAGGACAATAGTTGACAGTCTTTTTCTTATGGTATTCAGTAATGTTATTGGGCGCAGGTTGTTTACGGGTCCTTTCGTTTTTCCTGGTTTTTGTATTGTAATTAGGACACCGCTGTTTATGTCCCAGTCTTTGTGTGTTGAGAATGTTTTGTTCATTATGTTTGCAATGCTCAGATCCAGGGAGAGGGTACCGCACTTCAGCAATTCAGCGGGAGTGTTTATGGAGATTCGTAATTACATAAAAGGTGTTTGTTTCTATGTCTGCATGAGGAAGTTAGTTCGTTTCTTCTGTTCGGTTTAGTGATGATGAAGAATTTTCTTCCAAGCAAAGGTTGCAAATCTTAGAAGAGGGGGAGTACGACTGTGCTCTGGAGATGATTTTCCATGTGATGCTGTGTTGTATGTTTTTTTCATTGAGGTTCCAAATGTGTTCGCTTAGTGTAGTAGAATGTCGTTTGTGTATGTTTCTGAAGGAATATGTATGCAGGTTGTATCTGGTTTTGAATGAACACTCGGTGAGGCCAATGTATGTTTCTTGTTTTGGTGTGTCTGGTCGTGTAACTGTGGCTTGATACATTACGTTTTGAGTCAGGCAATTGCCGTTTAGTGGGCATGTTGCCTGGGTCCTGCAGTTGCATTTTTTCTCTAGGTTGTTGCTGGGCTGAGCTGGCTGTGATAGTTTTCGGTTATTATATACTACACTAAGCGAACACATTTGGAACCTGAAAGAAAAAAAACATACAACACAGCATCACATGGAAAATCATCTCCAGAGCACAATCGTACTCCCCCTCTTCTAAGATTTGCAACCTCTGCTTGGAAGAAAAATTCGTCGTCATCACTAAACCGAACATAGCAATACTCAACAGAAGAAACGAACTAACTTCCTCATGCAGACATAGAAACAAACACCTTTTATGTAATTACGAACCTCCATTAATATGAATCTAGAAAAATACGAAAACACAACAATCTACTTTCACTTCCACTTTCTGATGAGAGCAACGCTCGATAACAACATTGTAGAAGTCAAACAATCTTAATTATCTTTAAAATGTTTATATATATATATATATGTATATATATATATATATATATATATATATATATATATATATATATATATATATATATATATATATATAGAGAGAGAGAGAGAGAGAGAGAGAGAGAAGAAGAGGAGAGAGAAAGAGAAAGAAATATATATATATATATATATATATATATATATATATATATATAGAGAGAGAGAGAGAGAGAGAGAGATAGAGAGAGAGATAGATAGATAGATAGATAGAGAGAGAGAGAGAGAGAGAGAGAGAGAGAGAGAGAGAGAGAGAGAGAGAGAGAGAGAGAATATATTCTGGGATTGAGATATAGCTATTCTTGCACTCTTGCCCTTTGGAATCTTGAATCGTTCGCAATATGCTTGTTTTCAAGGGCGCGTTATTAACCGTTGCGCGATTGATTGACAAGATGTAAGAGTGCAAGAACCTATAATATTTGGTATTGCACTAACCTGTTGGCTGCCGCACTCTTGAAAGACGTTGTATTAAAAAATTTGGCCAGAAAACTCGTCTTTTAACTATCGACGATTTAAATCACAAACTCTCAAACCTAGGAACTGGCGAAGTCCCAGGATTGAGAATTTTTGCCAAGATGCCGGTAATTTAAATCGATTGATATTTGAAGGACGAGTTTTCTGGCAAAAATTTAAAAAGCGTGTTAGTCCAGAGCAAGACAGTTAAATAGTTAATTATAATTGGTGGTTGATCACTAACTGCGGCATTCTCTTTATAGTTTACGTAATTACTAACAGATAATAGAAATGATCTTGCCCGATCTTTTCTATTAGAATATTTATTTACGAATCTCTTGAATTTTCTTACTCAACTAACAACTTATTAAGTGATCTGGCCAACTTGAAAATTGTTTAAAGTTTATTTCATTTAATAATGTAAACTTTAAAAAGAGTAGATATAGAAATACACTTTGAGTATTTTTACGCACGTTTATCATGGTTGGTGTAGCATTGAACGAGCAGCTAAACTTGTGACCGATCCTAAAAATAATAATAATAATAAAAAATAATAATAATAATAATAATAATAATAATAATAATAATAATAATAATAATAATAATAATAATAATAATAATCAAATCAACCCCCCCCCCCCAAAAAAAAAAAACAACAACAACAAACAAACAAAAACTTGAGCATCTATAAAGAGCAGTATCCACTAAACGTGCTCAAAGCGCTTCACACGGGTCCCTAGCCAACAGCAACACTTAACTTGTAGGACGAGACATGACAGCTGTGAGGCAATTCGTCAGAGACAATGCTATTAACTACCGAGTACAAAGAAACTTTTCCGACTATGCACCTTCCAGTCTTAAGGCGCGTGTCATACCACTAGACCACATAGCCGCATGACTTTTATTGAATTTTGATCGTTACTGATTTACATTGAATTAAAATAAAGGCCTTATTAGAAAAGCGCTTCTTTAACTTACAATTGATATAAATTTTACCAATTCTGGTCAATATGGTTTTAATCAGTTAACCACCGTACTCTGAAAAGACACTATTTAAAAATTTGACCATAAAACTCGTCCTTCACATACCGATCAATTTAATTGACTCTCAACATGGCAAAAACTCTCAAACCTGAGACCACGCGAAACAATGATGTTAATGGCCGGTACGTATTTTACACCTGAGTACGATGAGAAAATGTGAGATCCTTTTCCAAGGATACAATTATGCGTCGCTCAGAGCGGAACTCAAACTTGGGACCGTCCGGTCAAAACACGAGTGTCGTACTTCAAAACAAAATAGTCGCACAATATATATCTACATTCCTTTCTTGTCCGCTATGTAGTCCTATGATATGACATTAGCATTCGGAAGGCCCTGGGGCAAGCCTCGCTCGGCCCATAGTTGAGTCCTTGGAAAAAGCTTTTTACTCACATTCTCTCACTGTATCTGGCCGTTAACAGCGTTGTCTCTGTCGGAAATAAAAATTGCAATAACGTTTAACAGGCGTCTTGTCTCGTTCTACATGTTACGTGTTGCTGTTGGTCAGGGACCTTTTGTAAAGCGCTTTGAGCACGTTTAGTGGGTATTTCGCTATATAACAGCTCAAGTTTTTTTAAAACGTTACAACAAAATCAGCTTTGAACGATCAATAAAGATCACCTGAATCCCCATTTTGTCCTGCCATCTTTAAAAGCTACCCCATCCAAAAAACACCACAAGGGAATTACATAGAAATTATAGTCAGGCTTAATCATTATGTTAATAATTTATAGCACATCCTGAAGTAGCTTATCAAAAATAGAAAGCACTGTGAGGCCATTGGTTTGTAGAACAGATTCTGCTCTGGCCAACAATGGAGCCAATGGCGCTGAAAGAGTTAAGGCTCTAATCATCTCCATAAAGAAGAGAACAGTATGGTAAATAATTCAATCCTCTATTGGCGAATTAAATGTGTTACTATCAAGGGTTCTTAGCCCAGACCAATATTTTATTATTTAGGACGAGACATGGTGCCTGTTAGGCAATATTACAATTTATTCCAACAGAGACAACCCGTTAACGGCCAGATACTCATTTTATACATGAGTACGTGAGAGAATGTGAATAAAGAACATTTTGCAAGGTCTCAACTATGCGCCGTTTAGAGCGGAACTCGAGCCCTGGAACTTCCGGTCACCCCTCAAGACCACATAGTCACAACACCATACAACAAAGGGTTTATGGTCAAATGTAGTTAGGTATTAAACTCAACGTGACATGTCAAGCCAAGCTAATAAGCCGTAGGATTTTTAATAGAAACATTAGACGCTTTGTATATTTCAGTGGCGGACAAAACAGAAAGATGAATAATATAAATTTAAATAACAAATCATAATCGCGAAGTCCCTGGTTTGGGAATTTTTGATGAGAGTCGTTTAAATCGATCGATATTTGAAGGACACGTTTTCTGGCCGATTTTTAAATACGTATATTTCTAGCGCGGTAGTTAATTGGTTAAACAACATATTCATGATCGAGTGTTGATTTCGTTGTAACCTGCGTCATCAAAATATAGAAATATTTATATACCAATTTAAAATACATTGAGTTTTCCTCTGGAATTTTATAGTAAACAGAAGACATCATGAATGACTCGCAATATCAGTCTAGTAGTCTTTGTGTAGATATTCTATGGCCTTGTATTATGACACCTGCCTTTGAATCGGAGGGTCCAGGGTTCGAGCCCCGCTTTGAAGTGCGCATAGTTGAGTCTTTGGAAAAAGGCTCTTTACTCACAATCTCTCACCGTACTGGGGTGTAAAATGAGTACTTTCCGTTAACAGCGTTTTCTCTATCTGAAAAAAAAATGTAATATCGCCTAACAGGTATCATTTTTCGTCCTACATGTTGACTGTTTCTGTTGACTTTGCTTCCTTTGTAAATCGCCTTGAGCATGTTTAGTGGATATTGCGCTATATAAATATTTGAGTTTCTTCATTTGGTTTTTAAATGAAATTTTTGTTGTTATTCAAAAGAATCCGATGTAGAAATTTTATTTAAAGTCTGAAATATGGAATTTAAAATAGTCACTTTAAACGATAACGACCCTGGAGCCGAGTGTTTATGTCAAGTTTTGTCTTGATATAGCATGAAACGTACGGAAGCAATTTCATTTTAGCAATATCTATATACCAATTAAAAAGACATTAAGTTTTCCTCTGGAATGTTACAGTAAACAGAAGACATCGTGAATGACTCACAGTCTCAATCTATAATTTTGCCTGAAAAAATCCGATGTTGGAAATTGTATTTAACGTCTGAAGTGATTGAATCTAAAGTAATACTAAGCTGCTATAAGCTTTTACTGTAAAAAGTAATAAACAAAAAAATGAACATAACAGCTTCAAAAAGGAACAAATTACCAAACACGGAACGTGTCGGATTCAAACCCATTCTTCAGCTAACAGATAAAAAGAACAAAAAGAAAACATAAATAACATTATTTAAAACACAGATAGACGGCACAGAAATATTTCTCTGCCCTCTGTCTGGTTTTAAATAATGTATTTATGTTTTTATTGTTTTGTTGTTGGCTGAAGAAGTGTTTTGAGCCCGAACGTTCCATGCTTGGTATTTTGCTCTTCATTTTTAAACCGGTTATATTCATTTTTTTTATTACTTTTTGGAATGTTAAATAGTCCCTTTGAGTCATACAGACGATGGAGCCTGGGCTTATCTTAAATGCTATGGTATCATTCGGACAGAAGCAAATGCTTGCTACACTGTAGTCAGAACGCTAACTACCGATATCTGCTGGGTGGACAGAGGAGTAGGAAACAATGCAGGGTACAGCCTAGATCGATACCCTTTGCTTTAAAGTGAGTGCACGTCCAACCCACGAGATACCCAGGAGAACAGATTGTGAATTGAATCAATTTACTTTATAAGAATGAGTCATACAGTAGTAAGAATGAATCATAGAGATTCAGATTCTCAGAATACGAATATATCCCAAACCTTTTGTACTAATGCTCATTTTCAACCATGATTCAGATTTTGGCGCCTCGTTCCATTACACTTAAATGTAAGATTTATGTGGAGGGTATAACATTTCATTTTATTTGTACGCTAACCTCAACTCTATTTATGTATAAGTCCCATTTATGTTGTCTTATAAAAAGTGCAAATATTGTATTACCTAGTTAATCTTTTATAGCTAACAACTAATAAACCATAGCTTCTGTTTAGAAGAAAATATATCATAATTGGGAAGCCCGTAGACAATCCCAGTTTTAATACTTTGATCTACTTTACATTCTGTCTGGAATTCTTTTGCAACGAAAACATCGAAAATTCAATCCACCCAGGGGAATCGATTGCCTGAAATTCAATTACAAATAAATCCCTCTGCTTAAAATATTATGGACGGTCGCTATCCCTTTTTTAATCTTGTAAAACAGATGTCAGATATTGAGGAACTCAGAAGATGTCAATGACTCATTGTACGTGTGTTTTTTCACACATAAAATAGGTCATTTAAAAGTCCGTCTTTAACACCCCGATTAATGTGATTAAAATCCAAGATAGTCAACGAACATAATAAACCAGATTGACACGGGGTCCTGTCGCTCTCGGATAGTAAACATGATCAACACATATCAAAACTATTATTAGCTTTTTACAAGCAGAGGTCATTTATTATAATTCAAATAACATTTTCCCAAAAAAACTGTTAACTTTGATGCGATTTGGACCTCTAGTGTCCAACTTCGAGGTCGATCAATTAAATCGTCAGTCTGAAAATATTGCATTATGGCTTCGATGGGATTCGATACACAAATTTCAAATTGCAAAAGAGATGACTTATCCCATGCAACATCATTTCTTTCTGGTCAAAATGCTTCAAAACACCCAGCTTCTATTTGAAGGTCTGACAATCCAAATTGTTATGGGCTCGCCGTTGTAACTGAAATTCTCAAACCAAGTCAAAAAAGTCCATTACAACAATGTTAAATCAATTGTGTGCGGTCATCAGACCTGAAAATATGTGTACGTCGGCACAAAAGAAATGATATAAGAGAATAGTGAAGAATAGAGGCACTAAAAAAGAAAGCATAGAGAGTGATCAAGTTAAGTCTTCAAATTTCAGTTTAAGAAATATCACAATGTTCAATTTCTGAATGATTTGTTTAGGGAAAAAATGTCACCTTTCAAAATATCACTGAGAAATTAACCTGACAGGGACGTGGGCTGACAAATGGATCTTCAACATTTTAAGAAAAAAAAACAGAGACCCCTTTAAAGGGAAAGCCTTTTAAATAAATCTTGCTTGTCATCGACTGGTCATTTCGCGATTATTTATTCGCTTAAACCAGGAAGTAGTAATAAATCATTAACTGTTTGACTTAATTAATTTTCTATTCGTTGTTTCTGGAAACAGTTGTGCTGATACAGTTAGTAGATTTATATAACATAACGCCTTTCGCATGAGCCTCAGGGCAATATTACAATTATTATTATTATTATTATTATTATTATTATTATTATTATTATTATTATTATTATTATTATTATTATTATTATTATTATTATTATTATCATTATATTATTATTATTATTATTATTATTATTATTATTATTATTAGTAGTAGTAGTAGTAGTAGTAGTAGTAGTAGTAGTAGTAGTAGTAGTGGTAGTATTAATAGTAGTAGTAGTAGAAGTATTAGTATTAGTAGAAGTAGTACTAGTAGTAGTAGTAGTAGTAGTAGTAGTAGTAGTAGTAGTAGTAGTAGTAGTAGTAGTAGTAGTAGTAGTAGGAGTAATAGTATTAGTAGTAGTAGTAGTAGTAGTAGCAGTAGTAGTAGTTGTATATTATGTGGAATTACCTTTCCTATATTACCAAAAACAGGGAAAATTTAGATACCTTTAAAAAGAAATTGAAAACCGAATTATTTAGAAGAGCTTATTTTGACAATTAATATGCTTTATGGTTTAATTTAGGAATGTGTATGAGATGCGTTTGCGTATGTGGGTCTGAGTGCACGGGTGTATGAATGTAGGTATGTTAGTGTGTATGCTAGTTTATAAAGTCTGAGTTATTGTTAAGGGCCATAGAGCACTGTCAGAGGATTAATGGGTGCTACATTATTTTTATTATTATTATTATTATTATTATTATTATTATTATTATTATTATTATTATTATTATTATTATTATTATTATTATTATTATTATTATTATTATTATTATTATTATTATTATACTATTATTTGTAGAGTTGTGTGGTCTTGTGGTATGACACTCGCCTTTGGATCAGAAGGTCCAGGGTTCGAGATCCGTCCTAGGCAACGCATAGTTGAGTTCTTGAAAAAGGATCTTTACTCATATTCTCTCACATTACGCAGGTGTTAAATAAGTACCTATGTTAACAGCATTGTTTCTTTTGGAAGAAAATGTAATATCGTCTCATTTCTCGTCTTATAAGTTAGGTCTTGCGGTTGACTGGGGACCCGTTGAAAATCGCGTTGAGCCTTTATAGCGGATATTGCTCTATATAAATTCTTAAGTTATTCTGCATTACGTTTGCTGTTCCATATTTAAAGTATACGTCGACAATTTATGATTTTACTACCGGTGTAAGTAAAACAAAAGACAAATAAGATAAGATTCAACGCCTAACCTCTTTGGCGTCGACTATAGGGAACATGTGTGAAATGTGTTCAGCGCTGGAAGGCTGCTTTTCACAGAGCTCTTAAAATTACTTCATTTTACGGCTGTTTTAAGTGTTATTTCTATACAGGACGAATTTTATTTCATATTCAGAGGATTTCGTATGAGTTTGTGGTGCTTTTGACGAAAATTCGTGGATTTTAAACAATTAATTTAGCAATACTTTAAAGTTTTATAAAATTTTTGCAAGGATTTTATCATCTATTAAGACCATTGTTGTTTACGTTTTACGATTTTAAGGAAAAAAACAGTGAGCTATTTTAATCGTATTACAACGGTAACGATGAACACCGAGAATGAAAACACCTAATTATTGTTATAACTATTCACCCCAACACCTATGTACAATATGGCACACAATTAATAATACACCGAATTTAGAAATAGTGAACCTTTTGAGATCTATTAAATTATTCAAGGCATACAGAAAAATAACAAAAAGAGGAAATAAATGTGGAGGGAAACAAAAACAAAAACAAATAGAAGCCAAAAAAAACATCAAAAACAACTCAGTCAAATTAAAATGCAATAATTTAAATTCTACTAATAACAATCTAAAAATTCTAACAGTGAACTGTCGCAGCATTGTACGCAAAAGAGCTGAATTCTGTGCACTCATTGACAAACATGAACCAGACATTGTCTGTGGACAAGAGTCGTGGCTAAATGACAATATTAAGTCATGTGAAATCTTCCCCAAAGAATACAAGGTATTCCGAAATGACAGAAAACTACACAGAGAAGAGTCAGAAGATGAAGGAAATGAAAATGAAGACGATGAGACCAGGCGACCGGGAGGTGGAGTATTCATACTCGTTGATAGAAAGCTCACAGGCTGTGAGCAAACAAAGTTCAAAACTGACTGTGAGATAATTTGGGTAAGCGTTAAAATCCAAGGCCATAAAAACATCCTTGTTGGATCGTTCTACATGCCCCATCGAAACGAAACTGACATCGTAGAACTGCAAAAATCGCTTGAAATAATCAACTCAGAAAAAACTCCAAACCAGATGATTCTAACAGGAGACTTTAACTGTCCTGATATAAACTTGGACGGTTCAAAAACGTTGTCTGTCTGCCCACAACGTGCAATACAACAAAGCCTCATCGACATTACAGCAGGAGCGCACCTCACACAAATTCACGAAGAATGCACACGCGGTGACAATATTTTAGATCTTGTTTTCGTATCCAATCCATCACTGATCCATTCAACAACATCACAACCAGGAATATCAGATCATGCCTGCGTTGTTACTTAAACTACACTAAACCCCAATTATATGAACCAACCCCCCAAAACACGATACCTTTTCAAAAAGGCCAACTGGGCCGCACTACGAAAACGAATCGAGGGACTGTCATCAGAGATCACAGAACAGCACAAAAACGGTATGGATGTAAATGAAATGTGGAGCCATTTTCAGTCCTGCCTACTCAGTGCAATCAAGGAGTCAATTCCCCAAAAAGTACATAAAAATACAAGAACGCCGCCGTGGATGAACAGGAAAATACCAGCACTACTAAGACGAAAAAGCAAAAGCATTCAAGCGGGCTAAACTGAGCGGAACCTGGGATACATACAAATCGTTGCAGCGTCAAAGTAGGCGTGAAATAAGGCAAGCAGAATGGACGCACATTAACAATGTCATAGAAAAAGGACTTGAAACAAACAATACCAAGCCATTTTGGAACTACATAAAAAGCAAGAAAAACGATTCCATTGGTGTAGCCCCATTGAAAGAAAATGAAACCCTGTACATTAAGGGGAAGGATAAAGCAACGATCCTCTTGGATCAATTTAAATCTGTCTTTACCCATCATGATCCACACGATACAACCACCCCACCGACATCACATGGATGTGACCAATCTCTTACTAATATCAACATAAACATCTCAGGGGTTGAAAAGCTGCTGAAAAACGTCGATCCATCTAAGACGTCAGGTCCAGATAACATCCCCAACACAGTACTAAAGGAGTGTGCTGAGAGTTTGGCCCCCTCATTATGCATAATTTTCCAAAAATCGGTCGACACCGGGATGCTCCCTCATAACTGGCTGAAGGCAAACATTGCACCTGTATTAAAAAAGGCAACAAAAATAAAGCAGAGAACTACCGTCCAATCTCACTGACGTCTGTAATATCCAAACTATTAGAACATATAATCTGTAAGAACATGATGAACCACTTTGAGAACAATGACATCCTAACTGACCTGAACCACTGGTTTCGCAAAGGATACTCATGTGAAAGCCAACTCCTAATAACTGTAAACGACCTGTTGAGACTCCCGAATGCCAACACTCAGGCAGACATCGGCATCCTCGACTTTTCCAAAGCATTTGATACTGTGCCCCACCAAAAACTCCTGCAGAAACTAGAAAATTACGGAATTCGTGGCTCTTTACACACATGGCTTTGTAATTTCCTCACAAAACGTACCATGAAAATAGTCCTAGACGGCAGGTCATCAGATGAATGTCCAGTCATATCAGGAGTACCACAGGGAACGGTGCTAGGACCCATACTATTTCTCTGTTTCATCAATGACCTACCTCTACGAGTAAAATCTCAGATTAGGTTATTCGCCGATGACTGTCTAATATACCGACCAATAAAATCTGCAAATGATCAAAAATTGCTACAAGAGGACTTGAATAGTCTCGAACAGTGGGCTAATGATTGGGGAATGAAATTTAACGCAAACAAATGCTACATCCTCAGCACAGCTAAAAAGTACAATGAGACTTACAAGTTAAACAACACCGTCCTGAAACAAGTCGACGATAACCCATACCTTGGCATCACCTTCTCAAAGGATTTGAAATGGGGGAAACACATTAACAAAATAACCCAAAAGGCAAGCTGCACCCTCGCGTTTCTCCGCCGAAATCTTAGCTACGCCCCAACGTCATGCAAACAAAACGCCTACCTCGCACTTGTGAGATCACAATTGGAATACGGAGCAGTTGCCTGGGACCCCTACCTGAAAGACGATTTTCAAAAACTTGAGAGAGTCCAGAGACAAGGCGCCCGGTTCATAACTGGGAACTATAAGAGCAGAACTCCAGGATGCATGACAAAAATGTTAGAAGAAAGAAATCTCATCAGCCTCCAACAAAGAAGTTAAGAAACCCGTCTGTCATTCATGTTCAAGATAATAGCAGATCAAATACCATCAATAAAGGCAGACTCCTTTTTTACGCCACGACCAAACAAAAGAGAAATCCGAGCACTCACTTTCGCCAACCACATAACCGAAAACCCCATTGACAGATACGCCACAAACAATTCGAACTGCTTCAAAATCCCACAGACAAGAACACAAAACTCCAGAAATTCTTTTTTCATTAGAACTATCTCGGAGTGGAATGGGCTGGATGAACTGATCATCATGGCACCACACCTAAACGATTTCAAGGCCCGACTGACATGGGCCCGCGCCCAATGAGAACGCCGCTCAAATACAACCAGACCATTGGTTTCTTCAGCGCCAACCATACAGATACAGAATGATCATTATTTTGAGACGTATGCATCATTTCAAACGGCATGGTACTCATTTTAATTGAGCAAAATGAGATAATGTGTGTGAAGAGCCTTCCCAAAGACACAATTATGGTGCCATCCATTCATTGAAGTCCCAGGTTTGAGAGTGTTTGTTTGTCACGAAATGGGAGTCATATAAATTATTCGATAGTTGAAGGACGAGTTTTCTGGCCAAAAGTTTAAAAACGTATTGGGTTTTATTTTTTTAGTGTAGGTTAAGAGAGCTGTCAAGATCTCTGACCTCTCTATAGTAGCTAGAGCAGTTAGATCTGGAGGAAAGTACTTTACATAGACTAACATTCCATCCAAAGTGTATCAAGCAACTGTTTCAGACTGCTTCTCGCTACATAAATCGAGACAATTGTTAGTATTCTAATGACTACTAGTACCTAATGAACTGTATCTTTCACTCAAGTTTGCTTTCATTTATTTAGTCTTAACAAGTGAACTGCCGTACTATGGGAAAAAAACCCAAACAAACCAGTATATAGAAATTGGCTAGGAAACTTCTCAAAATTCTCAAACTTGGAAATTCACAAAGTCCCAGGTTCGAAAGTTTTTTTTCAAGGTGAGGATCATTTATATCTATCGATATTTGAAGGAAGGGTTTTCTGTCCAAATGTTTAAATATGTGTTGTTATTTTTCCAGAGTACCGCGGTTAATTGGCTAATCCTTGTTGACAAAGCAAGACATTGTAGTTGAATGACATGTCATGGTATCAAATTATTGATGTTAACAGAGGCAAGAATACAAGAATAAGCTAGGACCCCTTGGGTATTTTGCCAACGACAGTCTCATCAGCCATGTAACAACAGAGTACTGGGCCTAGCAGGGGACTGCGATAATGACTTGGGTTGTTGCGGGCTTAGACGTCTTAAATACGTGCTTACTGGCCTAAAGGATAATAATAATAATAATAATAATAATAATAATAATAATAATAATAATAATAATAATAATAATAATAATAATAATAATAATAATAATAATAATATACTTTTCAGTTGCTGATTTGTGTTATAAAATCATTATATTATAACTGGCAATGCATATTTATATATAGAGCTATTTCACTATAGGCCTGGCGAAGAGAGTCAATCTATGATGTCACGGGTTCAGAGCGGGACTCGAACCTTGGACCATCCTATCTAAAGGCGAGTGTCATATCACTGGACCACATAGCCGCACAAACGTTTGACAATCTAATAAAACTTGAATTCATCGTAAGAAATATAAAAATTTGGTAACATTCATTTGAAGAGAATGAATATACCCAAAAACTAAAAATTTAAATTTCTTTTCTGTTTAGATAGTTAAAAATCCCTTTTTTTTTGGTCATTTTCCCACGATACTATATTGAGACCATTGAGACGGGTGGTCACAGTTTAAATTGCCGCAACATAATAATTACTCTTTTGGATACGTCTGAGGGCTAACCCACACCGGAGACTGACTCCGACGACCCGGCACTGACATCCTCTGCCGTCTTCCGGGTGGGAGACGTCGGGCACGGACAAAATACAAAGAATTAATAGAAGAGCCGCAAGACCAACCCATACCAAACACCCGAAGTCCTCTGCCGCTTTTTTATTTGGAGCCCAAATCCGGCCCTCAGAAGTCCATGTCTTTTTCTTTTTTTTTCTTTTGGTACCACCCCCCCCCCCCCCCCCCCCCCCCCCACCCCATCCCATCCCCCTGGTGCATCAATAAATAGACCTTTGCAATATGTTTTTCATCGAGTACAGAGTAGAGCTGGGATTACCCGCCCAAATCATTACCCGGGTAATACCCGGGTAGTGGTCTGATTACCCGGGTACCCGCGGGTACCCGTGGCAGGGGTGACTTTTTGGAATTTATTTATTATTTATTACAACAAATGAAACGAAACTGAAGTAAGTAACAAGGATAATTAACTACAATGAAACAAAAAACAAACAAACAAACCTGAGATTCCTTTAAAAGATAAGAACTAAATATAGTCTTAATCTGTTGATTCCAAAATAGAATCAAATGTGTGTTAACAAATAAAAAAAAATAATTTAAAAAATCAATGTAATTATCGTAAATTCTTGGAATTCTAAGAGTAGTTTCGATTTCAGTACTGTTTCCTAATTGATTGTTTCGTTTGAAATCAAAACCGGCAAGAGAGTGAGAAAACAATATGAGAACACGACATTTGTCTTTCTTATGAAGGATGTTAAAGCTTGTTACAGGAAAAAATAATATAATATGGAGTATGATGAGGATGGTGACGGTGTTATAGGGCGTGTTGAAAGTGAAGGATGGTTACGGAAATACTAGGAAGGTTGTTGTGATGATAATGATGATGATGATGATGATGATGATGATGATGATGATGATGTTGTTGTTGTTGTTGTTGTTGTTGATGACGATGATGGTGACGATGACTACGATGTTACTAGTGTGCATGTGTGTGAGTGTGTATATATATCAATATATTATGTTCTGTATGTTCTTTTTAATATTGTATTGTTATAAAGGTGTGACCAAATGACAAATTGCCACTATTTTGGGGACAATAAAGACATATTATTATTATTATTATTATTATTATATTATTATTATTATTATTATTATTATTATTATTATTATTATTATTTATTATTATTATTATTATTATTATTATTATTTTTATTATTATTATCATTATTATTATCACAACCGTGAATTTATTTTTTGAGCAATGCATCAAATGAATTTATATCTATTCGAAAATAGTTCACAAGTTTTTCTTTGCCCTTGAGCAATTTTGGGGAAAGAGATGGTGGAACTCGCCAAACATTGCTCGTAGTTGTTGAATGGGGTAAACCCAGAATCGTCTTTGTTTATTTCTTTTTCTTCTTCTTAATCACAATAACAACTTCCTCCTGCTACACTTCATTTGTAAAAATAAAATAAAAGACGGCAGTGTCATTCCGTCAGGTTCCGCATAGTTGAGCCCCTGGAGAAGGCTCTTTACTCACATTCTCTCACCGTACTCAGATGTAGAATGAGAACCTGGCCGTTAACAGCGTTGTCTCTGTCCGAAAAAAATTGTAACATCGCCTAACAGGCGTCATGTCCCGTCCTTAATGTTAAATGTTGCTGTTGGCCAGGGACTCCTTTTATAGCGCTTTGAGCACATTTAGTGGATATTTCTCTATATAAAAGCTCAATTTTTTAAAGCAATCGATGTGTTTATCTAATAAGTTTGATTCTCCTGACTAGTATGTCACTTTATTCAGTAATGAATAGGCCAACTTGTCAAGACCATTTCCAAAACATATCAGTATTTTATGATTATAATAAACAATATAGGTATGTGGTTACGATTATGAAAAGAAATTGCGAGATTTGAAATTCTGGTGCAATTGAATGAAAGGAAATATATTAGATACCGCATTTATATAGATAGAGATTATCGTCATTTGATCACTTTGTCCACGTCTCAAGTTTGTCAACTTGCATCTTTCCTATATTTTGTTTACAATGCATTTTACCATTAATGAATTTATCTCCCACAGATCAGTTGTCAGGGCCAGATTTTTCCAAATCAAGAGGGAGTGAGGGGCCTACCTTAAGGAGGTCCGGGGTTGGCAATATAGAACGGGCCCGAATGCGAACGCTTAAAATGACTCTTGTTATAGGTAAGGTCACCTCTATCTCCTACATCATCATCATCATCATCATCACCACTATAACAACGATAACCATCAACATGACCATCACCATCATCACCACGACAACCACCATGTTCATCACGACTACATCCATCATCGTCATCACAACCACCACCATCTTTACAATAACAACATCTTTCAC
>NC_088361.1:36914836-36917336 GCF_034508935.2 Berghia stephanieae
AAAATAAAATAGAGCTTTTATATAGAACATCATTCACTAAACGTGCTCAAAGCGCTTAACTCTCTCCTTACCATCCATTTTGAGGATTTTCCCCAAAACTTTACACCCAACTAACACAAAAATATATTTTTTTATCACTCAAACTCAATAGCAGTAAAGTTCTTGCAATACACAATTTATTTAGCAAAGCATGCTCTACAACCCACTGTTCGTTTTCTTTAAATTTTATGATGTACAAAAGAAATTTGAAAAAGAAAAGTGTAGGTTGTATCGTAACGAATGTGTCGATTTTCCTTTGGGTGGTAAGGAGAGGGTTAACATGAGCTCCCTAGCCAACAGCAACACTTAACATGTAGGACGAGACATGACGCCTGTTAGGCGATATAACAATCTTTGCGGATAGAGACAGCGCCGTTAATGGCCGGGTACTCATTTTACAACCCGAGTACGATGAGAGATTGTGAGTGAATAGCCTTTTCCAAGGACTCAACCATGCGCTGCTCAGAGCGAAACTCGAACCCTGGACCTTCCGACCTGAAAGCGAGAGTCATACCACTTGGCCACATAGATTAGGCTCAACAATTCAATATTTAAGCATCATCCTCAACCCGATGTAATACCGTTAAGAGACGATCGGTCGCCTTGAATTCGGGGAATGTATTCTATATGGTGGTC
Source organism: Berghia stephanieae (assembly GCF_034508935.2). NCBI lineage: Eukaryota > Metazoa > Mollusca > Gastropoda > Nudibranchia > Aeolidiidae > Berghia > Berghia stephanieae. The sequence continues at coordinate 36,915,512 of NC_088361.1, forward strand.
AAAGACCCTGTCCCGCTATATTATGGCTGATGTGTTCTCAAAATAGAGCTTTACAGCAGTCAATATTGTTTGCGCCTTACGTACTAAACTTTGTTAAGCTTCATCATTGCCCAAAGATATTTTGAAAGAAAGGTGAGGTGAACGCCGGGTTAAGACCTAATTTTGAGGGAATTTACACGGTTTATCACTGGCCAGAATGTTTGGATATAATAATATATTTAAGCCAATATTGATTTTTCTTTGTTTTCGTTTTTTCTTAAACTAAGCGGATATTGAAACTTTGACGATTCGGTATTGATCGAGGGATTTGCTTAGTTGTTTTTTTTTCCATTAAAAGAACTATTCAAAAATGTAACAGAGTTTTTTTTTACTGCCCTTTATTATTATAATTATTATGATCCCCTTCGTCAGTTTCATTGATACAATTAAAATCAGTGCCAAAACTAGAGCGAGGTTATCAATCAACGTCGTCATCATTGTCTCGAGCCCAACTTTTGGCATTTTATTGTTTATTCTCTTTGGTGCATATAATAGTTGATAATTTTGAATGATTAAGCTATTTTAAACTAAAATGTGGCCGCTTATGGTAAAGGAATTGGTTATTGAGATTTCACGTTTAAAAAAGATTCAAATTGATCGAATAGTAAGAAAGAAAATGCCTGACAGAAATAATTGCAGTTGTTTTGCATGTAGCTTACTGAACTTTTTTAGATCCAGATTTATATTTTTGAGTGGTTATCTGGATATTTTATTGCAGATAATAAATGGATGTCTTTTATTTCAATTTTTATATCAGGGTTATATCTATACTAATCTATCGTGGAAGATTTTACTTAATAAGAGACACTAATTTCTTTCTTTCTTTATACCATATCACACGCTTTTTAAAGCTAGAAATAGTAGATGAAAAATGAAGACTTTTGTATATTGTTACCTTTCTTGATATTGATTGTCGCTTTGCGGATAAGACCTTCCGAAAAGCAATTCAATAAAACCTTCGCCTCAATGATCAAACATAGAAGGGCAGACTAAATAATAAAATGTGAATCATCTAAACCACAACTTTTAAAAATAGCTTTACATTAACGAAATTATACAAACTAAAAAGAAGGACATGGCAGGGATTCGTTGAACCCTTGGTTCCTCAAGCGGCGGGCGTACCATAGAACTTGAGGAACTTAGATAATTGAACGAAAAAAATTGAATATAAAAATGTCGTAACGATCGAAACAAATTATCTTTAAAAAGTATGTATGATGAATTTCTCTTGCTTTATTTCTATATCCTCCAGTCTTTACGGTTTTCTGACTATTTTTTTTTGTTGTAATGGCGTTCACAATTAAAAACCAACAGTGTTCACTGATTTTTAGTTTACTATATGTTTGATTCATGCTTTGTTATTGTCTTCGTCCCTGACATTGTGAATTGCTGGATCTTCGACAGCAAAGTTCCTGTCGGGGCTGGCAAGGTTTTGGGTTAATTTGCGTTTTTTTAAATTATTGTAGAGAATCAAATTCACTAGAAAAGATTAAAATGCCTAGACACATTTCCATTAGATCCGTTCACGTTTGGGTACAGTAATGTCAACTGATATATCATCACCTATAATCTCTCACTCGCAGGCTCTTTAATCAAGACTAGCAGACATACATCGCCTCTATAATGTATAAAACTTCCATTTTATTAGGATTCATTCTTATCAAAAAGGCTCCATAATGATTACAATTATCTCAGGATACGGCTATCTTTAACAAAATTAAATTGGGAGAAAAACAACAACAATGAAGAATGCAATGTAGAATTATCAAGATCGAAACTTTTCATC
>NC_088361.1:36922336-36984836 GCF_034508935.2 Berghia stephanieae
AAACCGGACAATATCCGGCAAAGTCATGGGAACTAGGCAACAGTGAAAGGTGATCCTGGGAATCAGGGCGGTGTACATTATATGGAGTGAACCTGGGACTATGTAAAAAGGATATCAGTGGGAAATAAACCTGGGACTAAAGGGAGATAGATACCATTGAAAGTTGAAGCCGGATATGGGAGTTGAGTACGAGAGGAGAATTAACCTGATAGGAGATGGGCGCCGGTGGGGAGTGAACCTGGGACTCAGGGAAGTGCACACCAATTGGGAGTTAACCTGGGACTGTGGGAGATGGATACCTGTGGGTATCCGAGCCGAAATATAGTAGTTGGGTACCAGAGGAGAATGAACCTGACACTATAGGAGGTGGGCGCCAGTGGGGAGTGAACCTGGGACTCAGGGAATTGCACACCATGGGGAGTTAACCTTGGAATATGTAAAAAGGATATCAGTGGGAAATAAATCTGGGACTAAAGGGAGATGGATACCATTGAAAGTTGAAGCCAGATATGAGAGTTTGGTACCAGAGGAGAATGAACCTGACACTATAGGAGGTGGGCGCCAGTGTGGAGTGAATCTGGGACTATGTAAAAAGGATATCAGTGGGAAATAAATCTTGGACAAAGGGAGATGGATACCATTGGGAGTTGAAGCCGGATATGGGAGTTGGCTACCAGAAGAGAATGAACCTGACACTATAGGAGGTGGGTGCCAGTGGGGAGTGAACCTGGGACTCAGGGAAGTGCACACTAGTGGGGAGTTAACCTGGGACTGTGGGAGAAGGATACCTGTGGGAATCGAAGCCAAACTATAGGAGTTGGATACCAGAGGAGAATTAACCTGACATTATAGGAGGTGGGAGCCAGTGGGGAGTGAACCTGCGACTATGAGAGGTGGATACCAAAGGAGAGTGTGCCCAAAACGGTACTTCTCTTTTTCGAAACCTCACAAAATCGTCAAAGGTTATTTTAAGGGGGCAGCAGTGGGTAGTGAGCCCGTGGCTATGGAAGGTGGATGGCGATGATTACAAGATGTTGACATAAGTTGGAAGTGACTCCAAGACAATGAGATGTAGGCACTAGTAGGAAGAGAAACCAATGTTAATACCAATGAGGAGCAAACTTGTGACCTATGAAATAAAATGGACACCAGTTGAAAGTAAATCCAGGTGTTATGGAAAATGTTTATTCTTGTATTCCTCATGATGAAAATCATTCGAGTCGAAGAGAAACAAAATTTATGTGTACCCCCCTCTTCCCCGACCACACTACCTACTGTCAAAAATGTTGATAATCAGGGCCGTCGAGAGGGGCAATGGTGTCAATTTACTGGGTCCAGGGATCTAACAGTACGGAGAGTGGCAGATGTTGGATCAGACCACCACCTGCTATTGGCATAGCTTAAGCTCCGACTCAGAAAACATGGGACCAGATCGCGCACAAGGAAAAATTCCTGGTGAATGCACTAGATGGGGAAAAGAATGAGGAGATCAAACTACAATTGAGTAATAGATTCCAACCTCTCGCTGAGCTCGAGGAGGACATAGATGTAGCGTCACATTGGGCAAAGATCAAGGAAGTCTACATAACAACTTGCCACGAGGTTTTGGGTGTAAAGAAATCAGAACATAAAGAATGGATGTCCAATCACCTTGGACCTTATTGAAAAGAGAACAAGGAAGGAACAAGTGAAAACAAAACAAGGGCTTCAAGACTGGATGCACAAGAGCCGTATCGAGCCACAGCAAAGGAAGTCAAAAGATCTGTGAAGAAAGACAAGGAAGCATTCATGAACAGACTTGCAAAGAAAGCAGAAGCAGCAGCGACAGGAAGACACATGAGAATCCTTTATCACTTGTAGAAAATATGGGAAACCAGAGGTACGAGTCAAAGACAAAGATGGGAAAACTATTTTTGGAAAAGAGGCTCAATCTAAGCGATGGAGGGAACATTTTAACTGCCTTCTGAACAGACCACCACCAGACAACCCGCCGGAAATTTTGCCTGCAAGGAATGAGCTACCAATTAGCTGTGATATACCATCGATAGCAGAGATTGTGGGTGCCATTAATTAACAAGATGAAAAAGGGGAAAGCTGCTGGACCAGACCAGATTCCCTCCCTGAACTCCCTGAAAAGATAGTAAACCTCATTAAGCAAATGTATGAAGTTGCAGGGTTGTACATGGACATCAGCTTACTGACAGCTTTGAAATTAAGACTGGTGTCAATCAGGGATGCTTGCTCTCACCATTCCTGTTCATCCTTGCCATTGATTGGCTAATGAAGGAAACCTCCAAAGGGCGAAGAAATGGGATACAGTGGACCAGGCATGTATAAGGAGGATACAGATTTTCGTAAACAAGTGCATGCGTAAGCTACTCAGATTAAAATGGATAGATAGAATTAAAAATGAAGATGTATGGAAAAGGACAGAGCAGAAACCAGAGGGAGAGGAAATAGGAAGAAGACGATAGAGGTGGATTGGACACACCCTTAGAAAGAATGGCTCCACTATTACAAAGAAAGTATTGGACTGAAACCCTCAGGGCAGAAGAAGAAGGGGAAGGCCACGAGGTACAAGGAGAAGACTAAAAGAAGCTGATATACAGAAAATGTGATAAGACATGGAACGAGATAAAAAAAAAGTTAGCTCAGGATAGAGAAGGATAGAAACTGTTTGTCTGTGGCCTATACCCTAAAAGGCAACGATGATGATGCTGAGTGATCTAATAGGGCCGTCGATCGTAGGAGAGAGAGGGAGAGAGAGAGAGAGAGAGAGAGAGAGAGAGCAAGAGAGAGAGAGAAAGATAGAGATAGAGAGAGAGAGAATTATTGTATACTCAAGATTACTGCTGGATCTCCTGGGTAATACACACAATTGTCTGCTAGCAGTTCACTACAATTAAATGACTTATGGTAGGAGGCTTGCTTCATGCTGTATTTGTGCATGAGTGAGAGAAAGCCTTTACAAGAGAGAGAGAGAGAGAGAGAGAGAGAGAAAGAGAGAGAAAGATAGAGAGAGAGAGAGTTAAGGGGTATATTCAGTCTGAATAGGAGTAGTTTTAAATGAGGAAGAAAGAAAATAAGACAAATGTAGAAAGAAACAATTTTTGATAATTATTTTCAGCAATCAAAAAAGGTAACATGAACAGACAACGGAATGCAAATAAAATAAAAGTCATTTAAAATGATTCCCTTAAATTAAACTCTTATCACTTGATTAATGATTGGTGTTTAGACATGACATGAATGATGTATCAAATGGTGCATCAAATTTATAACAGCAACAACAATATTAATAATAATAATAGTAATAATAATAATAATGATGATAATAATAATAATAATATTAATGATAATAATAATATTAATAATAATAATAATAATAATAATAATAATAATAATAATAATAATAACAGTAGTTGTAGTAGTAGTAATAATAATGACAGAAAAAATAAAATATTATAATCATAATACCTTATCATCTTATATAATAACAATAAAAATAGAGTATTTTCAGTCAAGGCTAGAGCATTCAATACATGTCGGATGGACTTGAAAATTGTTATAGAAAAATTCTATACCATGATTCTTTGTTATTTTGAAAAGCGAATGGAGACGGTAATAATTTAATTCTTACAATTCTTTCGTGGAACCGGTTAAAACTTCCGACATTATGAATAACCTTTTTTATTGTTATGGTAGAAATGTCAGTTTGAAAATTTGAATTTCAAAGTTTCATATCTTCAAATGAAATGGTCTATAAAAAATATGTAAATTGAAAAAAAAAAAACATCAAACATTTGGTTGCCAATGGTATCCATCTCCATTTAGTCCCAGATTTATTTCCCACTGATATCCGTTTTAAATAGTCCCAGGTTCACTCCCCACTGGCGCCCAATTCCTATAGTGTCAGGTTCATTCTCCTCTGGTACCCAACTCCCATATCCGGCTTCAATTTTCAATTGTATCCATCTCCCTTTAGTTCCAGGTTTATTTCCCACTGATATCCTTTTTACATAGTCCCAGGTTCACTCCCCACTGGCGCCCACCTCCTATAGAGTCAGGTTAATTCTACTCTGGTTCCAAACTCCCATATCCGGCTTCAACTTTCAATGGTATCCATCTCCCTTTAGTCCCAGATTTATTTCCCACTGATATCCTTTTTACATATTCCCAGGTTAACTCCCCACTCGCGCCCACGTCCTATAGTGTGAGGTTCATTCTCCTCCTTTGCCGGATATTGTCGGGTTTCGGCGGGTTTCGTAAAAAAGCACTGATTGCTTTTTTACGAAACCCCCGAAACCTGCCGATAAACATAGTCTCATGTTCACTCCTGACTAGTGTACACTTCCCTGATCCTCGGGCTCACTCCCCACAGTTGTCTACTTCCCATAACTTTGCTGGATATTGTCGGGTTTCGCCGGGTTTCGGCAGTTTTCGACGGGTTTCGTAAAAAAAGCACTAATTCTTTTTTACGAAACCCGCCCAAAACCAGTCCCAGGTTCACTCCCAATGATGTACACGTCCCTGAGTTCCAGGTTAACTCCCCGCTGCTACCTACTTTCCATAACTTTGTCGGGATTCGTCGGGTTTCGTCGGGTTTCGGCGTGTTTCGTAAAAAAGACACACCGTAAGGATGGCGCTAATCGATATCGGTAATCAGTATTTACTAAGACTATTCGATATTTGTCGATACTGACAAAATTGTAGATTATCCCGAAACAATGGTAGAAGGCTAAAATGTGAAATAGTATCGAGAAAACGGACATGCGGTGTTTAACTACTTCCTCTGTCTTTTACAAATAACAATATTTGAATAAGGACCAACTACTTCCACTCAATGAAAGCTGAATATAATATGCAAACGATGGAAACTCAAATTAGTAAGGTTTAAATAGTGTTTGTAACCATTGGATTTTGGCTAAAAGTTAGGTAGTACTTTAATATTAATCGTTGATGAATTTGTTTCGTCAATAATGCTCAGTATCGATTAGTGAGATAAAAATTTTTTAGGAAATTCCAAGTGGGTGGGCTTACAAATATGTTTTTTATGATGAAAAAGCAAATAATTTCTCAAACGATTAATACAGATTTATTGCATTTATATATATAAGATTGATTTTTGGGGGTGAAAAATATTTTCCATGTCTATGAATGTATAAAATATGTTGTTTTTTTATCACGCATTAGAAAATCACTCGCAAGCTATTAAGTAGCGATCTAAAAATAACTTATTTAATAAATCCAAAGCCATAAAATAATCCCTTTTAGTTGGAATAGAATTCTTAAACCGCTAATTTGAAAGCAAAAATAACATGTTTGAGACAATCATTAAAGCGACATATAGGGATTCACAACTCAATAGGTTCTTCAAGTATATGAATATCTCACAGCCTTTAAATTATCTTTTACTGTATCAGCTCACGAGCTCATTAGGTGATTTCTACATTTCTTATATTGCACAATTTTAAATTAATAAGCATCGCGTAAAAACGTAGAACCCGCCATTCAATTAAGTATTGCCCTCTCATTTGTCTCTCTCTCCTCCGCAGGCATGTTCACTGCCACCTTCAGGAGGGAGAGCAAGCGTTGGAGCTCATGGCTCAAGGCTAGGTTCAGACCCAAGCGAAGTTTGTACGGAACACAGTCGTGCTCGTTACAACTGCTATAATAGCAGTAGCAAGTAAAAGCACAAAGTTTCCTTAAATACAAAGATACAAGACTTTATATGAATTTCAGAAGTATAATTCGAAATAATTTAATCAGCATATTTAACAAATATAAACCTTTTATTCTACTGCCAGTAAAAGCAAAAAAGACAAATGGAAAATTTGCAAAGGTTTTATGTGCCTATCTTTTAAATCCATATTATTTTTAATAATGTCAATGTATAGCTTAACATTTAGAAACAAACAAATAATCCATATCTATGTTAGTATTCCTATTACATTTTTAAAGGCTCAATCATGTACCAAATTACAAAATACCAAGTGTAACACAATATCGAACAAATTTCCTCAATGATTAAACTTCAACGTAGTAAGGCGAATAATTTATCTAGCACTTTGCTGTTGAAATAGACCAATTTTTCTTGAGACGAAATTACAAGAATCAGTTTAATGCCGTTGTTGTTTTCAATGATATTCAATCTTCTTGATTTTAGAAACAAAAGAGCGTTTGATTACAAAAATTACAATATTGCTATAAAACAAAGATCAACATAAAATTACAAATGTCGACATTTTTTATGTTTCCTTTCTTGGAGAGTGTAATACGGTTAACCATTTTCCTCTGGGATTTGAATTGGGAAATGTATGATATAGATCTTATGTATTTACACTCTTTTTCTTAAATGCTATTTTATGAAAATGGCAAAATAAGTGGCGATAAGGACTGCAACGATTGTTTGATATTAATGGGACTATATACTAAATGTAGAAAATGATCTTATGATTGATAAAATATTACTGTCGTATTTCTCGTTGTTGTCAATAAAACCCTTCAGTCGTGATTTTTAAATTTTTGATAAGTGTGAGAATATTTAACAATCTAACGGACTGTCTAAATAAGTAATGGTCGTTTGTGAGGGAAATTAAATCCTGTACCTTTTGATTTGCATAATCTCTGTATCATATGTATGTATGTATGTATGTATGTGTGTATGTATGTATGTATGTATGTATGTATGTATGTATGTATGGATGGATTGATGTATGGATGGATGGATGGATGTATGTATATATGTTTGTGTTTATGGATGGATGGATGTATGGATGTATGCATGCATGCATGTCTGTAAGTAAACATTTATTTACGTATGCTTTATTGACAAATGATCTGATGATTAGACGCCAAGTAAATAAATTACGCAATGAATGTCTTGTATGTGTTGATCTCTGAAGTGAATAAATGAATCGTTGATTTAAACTGTGTATCCTATCTCCAGTGTTTTACATTAATATTTGTTTTCATTTGATCGTGTAATAAACAGAGCCATCCTTGCGGGACATAATGCACGATAAACTCATGAATTCATGAAATATCTTTTCCAAGAAAGAAATTATGTGGATGATCCTTCTTTACTTTTTTTCGAATTGTGATAAAGGTTTAAGTTTATGTCAGACACATCCGGACCTTGGGTTGAATGGAAAATAATTTCCTATCCATAACGCTGGCAATATTTATGTGTATGTTGCGCTATTTACGGGAAGTTATGGATCAGAATATTCTGGTTTGAAGAAGTAAATGACAAAACGCATTTGTCGCTCCTGCATATTAAAATAAAAAATGTACCCTCGCTCACTATACATATAGCGTAGTAACTTTTTTACATCTATATATTTCTAATATCCGTCTGAAATTGACATCACTTGGGATTGCTGCAATTTCTCCTCTCTTTGTTCCGGTGCCTGATAGTTCCACTCCTCAAGAGATCAAGCATTTATAAGGCAAACAGCATGTCTAAGGCAATAAAGACAGACTGTATTATCGGTCCTCTGACAATTATTTCTAAGAAGTTGGCAGTTTTGTACTTTAGTCGAGTGATACATTCGGCATCTCTTTGATTCGTCTCCTGGGTATAAAGTGATCCCAGTTACCTCACCGGCACTTAAAAGTTCAAGAATGCCATTACATGCTTCAAAATGTCCATTGGAGCCATACAACGCGTAATGTTTTGAAAAGAAAAATCAAAAAAGGCAATTTCAATTTTTAGGCTCAGTGATCGTTGCTAATCATCAGAAACCTTCTGATACCTTGCTTTGTAATTGGTTTATCATGACGAATATATATATATATATATATATATATATATATATATATATATATATATATAATGTAATAATAATAATAATAATAATAATAATGTACTTTATTCATCCAAAAGGAAATTTTTGGACAGACGTATAAAATGCCAACAATGATACATACATAAACATAATATACGTAAATACAATGTGGTAAAGTAAAATTTGGTAATAGGTATATATAGTGTAATAATATTGTAGGCTGTAAGAATAACTACATAGTGTAGATTAAGGGACATACAAATTATAAAATTGTAAAGATATAAATATCTAGAAGAGGTATATTTATGTCAACATATAAAAAAAAATGCTAAGAATTAGTTACAGTATAATACTATTGTAAATTGACTGAGAAAAATTACATAGTATAAATTACATGGCACGTAATGTAGAATAAATATTTCAATAGAAAAGTTGTAGTAAGCGATTTTATAAATTGATGTTTAAAAATTGTGGTTGTGGTGTAATTCTAAAGAGAAGGTTACAAAGTTAAAGCAGACGTAGATGTAAAATTTATAAATTATTTTCCTTATTAAAGATTCTGCAACTGTAAGGTAAAAAGGATCGGAGGTGTCTTTCACTTTTTGTTCGTATAGACAACAATCGGTCACTTCTGTTCGACTTAGTGATCTGAAGATTTAAAGGATGTGTTGGATTATCTAAAATATTACCAATTTTTCTTAAGCAGTATTCTGCATATAAATCATTAAAAGACATAGATCCTGTAGTAAATTCATTAGCTCTTTATATATATATATATATATATATATATATATATATATATATATATATATATATATATGGCTGATGCTGTTTTGAATGAATATATATATATATATATATATATATATATATATATATATATATATATATATATATATATAGTAATGGTTTATAGCAGCAGCATACATGATGAGGATCACTAAGAATCGTGAGTTGCGTTTAGTGGCCATTATACCTCTGCTTCAAAACCCCGATTGCGACAAATGATGGTATCTTGCCTTTACTAAAAATGTAAAAGATTGAATTTGTGTAATACGCTGTTCGTGTTTCTTGAAGATGACAAAATGGCAAATACTTTCTATAACAATTAAACATCTTTAACTATAAAAAGAATCTATAAACATCTATAAAAATCTTTAAAATACTATGTAGGTTATTACCTAGCCGTTAAATTCAATTATTCACTTCAATTGTTTAATCCTAAAGGTTTTGGTAAAGTTAAAAAAAGAAGAAGATATCCGACCTTTGATCTATAATTAAATAACTCTTGGGTTGGTATTAATGACAATTGAGGAGAACAGATCACGAGCTTGTTGACATATGAAATTCGTCTGGCGTCAGACATGAACTTCACAGTTTTCCTGACATTTTCCTGATTCGTTTATTCAAATGTCAATTCAAATATTAGGAATTTTTTTTACTGGCCTATAACTCCATGTATTTAACTTTAATGTTTTCATATGTGACCCAACTTCTCATGAAGGTATTATAAAATCGTCACGGAGTTGCTACCCCAAAGTGGGTTTGTAAAAGATACAACCAGAAATATGATATATTAACAATTGTCATTTTCAATAAACAATATTATTGTCGTCATCATCAAAATATGTATACACACACATTTGCAAATACACAAACACATGTATACGAAAGCATGCATATATACACATATATCCACGTTTTATATTTTTGACTATTTTATAATAACAGTGGCCCAGGACATAACGTCATTTAAAGGCGGTGAATTAAATTAAGAATTTGTTAACAAATAGTTTGAATTTATTCCCCGGTTTTAAACATACTTTTTAGTGTTTATATGCTTTCATTTTAAAGCACGTTCCATGTTCAGACTTATATTTAATAAAATATTCATGGTTTCATCATACGCATGTTTTCATATACCTACATAGCACCGATGCCAAAAGATTAGCTATCACCAAGAATTGACATGCATAATACAGATCTCCAAATGGTTTAGTATACATATATTTACGTTGTGCTGTTATTAATTATATTCTATTTATCACACTTTGGAATGCCATTTGTTTTATGCGGCTATCGGTTCTTGCGGTATGACATTAACTTTTGGAAGGTCCTGGGTTCTAGTCTCGCTCTCCGCATAGTTGAGTCATTGGAAAAGGCTCTTTACTCACATTCTCTCACCGTAGTCATGTATAAAATGAGTACTTGGCTGTTAACAGAGTTGTTTTTGTCGGACGAATATTGTAATACCTCCTAACAGGCGTCACGTCTCGTTCGACATGTTACTTATTGCTGTTGGTCGGGGACCCTTTGCAAAGCGCTTTGAGCACGTTTAGTGGATATTGCTGTATATAAAAGCTCAATTTTTATCTTACAAACGGTTGTGTTACACCTAAACATATTTCAAGAGGAAACGGGTTATTTCTGTCATAACTATTCTTAACTGTATGAACAAGGTAACGATACTCAAAACTTTACAATCATTTACCTAATGTCTTATTTCAATCAGATTTGAATGCTATGCCTTAGACTAATTGCAGGAGCTTACGTATTGGTATCAATTACAATGTAATGTAATGGGAAATTTATATAGCGCCATTTATCATTTACAATGATCAATAGCGCTTCACAATGGCAATAACAAATAATACGTAAACAAATTAATAAATATACACATACACAAACACACATACACAAACACATCCACACCTACACTCACACACACACACACACACACACACACACATATATATATATATATATATATATATACACTTATACACATTTACAAATATACACACACATGTATGCATAGGCATGCGTATTTAAATATATAAACACATATATAAATACACACATAAATAAATAAATAGATACATAAATACACACATATAGACATATGTGCATATATAAACATACACATAGACATATGCATATAATACACACACATGCGCACATATATAGGTACACACTTATATATCAACGATTCATTTCAATAATTATTGTTATTACTAAAATAATATTGTTTTAATGGATTCTAACTTACTGCTTAACTTGGCAGACAGTTCATCGTCTAAATTATATTCTGACCGATACGTAGGATATTATGTCGTTTGGCTTAATAAGAAAGACTGCAAGATTTGCATAATGGAGTTAAAACCTACTTGAACATACAAGACTTGTATTTATAGTTCTGAAACCCGGAGTAATTATAGGTTTATTTAAGCATTATCATTATTATGGACAATAGTGTGCCCTGGTTTGAGAGCATTAAGTGCACAATGCACATAAACATCATCTTTGTGATCCAGGAAAAAAAAAGGATTATGCTTGGTGTTTTATAATCGCTGTTTTGGGTTTCGAAATAAAGATAGGTTTTTATCTGAAAGTGAAAATATTGATTGATGACAGACACGTGGATTGTACTTTACGACAAAAAGCACCTATAATTCAAAATCTATATTTCAAATGTCACGTTACCTACCAAGATTCCAACTATAAATAGTAAAAAAAAAATTAAAATGAATATAATATATTCGAAAATGAACAAAATACCAAACACTGAACGTTTCGGGTTCAAAACCCTTCATCATCCAATAACAACGATGATAAATGTTGTTGGCTGATGAAGAGTTTTGAGCCCGACACGTTCCGTGGTTTATTTTTTTTTTTTGTGCGTGTTTTTTTGAAGCTGTCATATTGATATTGATTTTTATTCATTCGCTTTTACAGTCTGTAGACTAGCGGCATTGAATCAAGATTCGAACTACCAACTTTTCAATCGATCTGTGATAAAGAAACTCAATACTTTGCCTTCCAAAGACATTAATTTAATGAATTTAAGACCCAATTTGATAAACAATGGCATATTATCCGAATGTTTGGATTTTCCGCTCAACAACTATGTAAACACTGAAAAACCATAAACTACACATGATGAAGATTAGAAAATGAAAATGGTGTTAAACCATAAACACAGAGCAATGATAATGTAGGAAATGTTATATTCTGTCGTAAAGAAACTCGAGACACAAAGGAAATTGAAATATTTGAAGACGGTAAAATTACATTGTTTCTAAAATCTTAGTATTATTGAATATCAAATTTGTTTTCCATATTTTATGAAGTATACAAGCCTAATTGTTTTATTTTCAAAGCATACTCCTTCGTTTTTTTTAAAAAAATAGAGAGTTTGTTTGCCTTGTCCTTGGATTTCATTTAAAAAATCGATAGATCTTAAACTAATTGAGTGGTCAGACAGGCCGGCATACGTTACGCAGTTATATTCTTATAATGCTACAATGTCGTTTTCCTAACATTCGCCACAGGAATACTCCAAAACGAAGCACTTTTGAAAATCTAAAAACAATATTTTGTTTTATTCAATTTCTTTGTGTTGAATAATATAAAATAAAACAAAAGCTGACAATCTAGTACAAATTATAGAATAGTAGAAAAGGCTTCTTAAATGTTCAAAATAGTGTGGGCAGAGTATTAACCTTGTCCTTTTTTTGCACTTTAAAAAGCTATAAGTACCATAACTTTGATGCGAGATTGTCAGTTTTTGGGGTGTTTTTCTTCATCAAGAACCCCCCCCCCCCCCCCCCCCCCCCCCCCCCCCCCCCCCACAATTTCAAAGAAAATCCCAATGAAAATAGTTTTTGCAATTCGTTTGTCTCAGTACCGTAATGCAAATTTAACGAAAACAACCTTTTGGCATAACCTTATATAGACTATAAATATCTAGTAGCGCTTCTTTACGTTGATGTGCATTTTTCTTTGATATAGATTATTAACATGGACCGGACGACACGGCTCTGAATTTAATATTACACAGTCATTGGTAGTGTGGCTCTCAGATGGAGATAAACAAGTCTTATGTGTCAGGATGAAAAGTTATTAAATATGTAAAAGAAGAATGTTTTCATCACAACGTTAAGACAATCAGATTTTTATTATCTTTAGCAACGTTGTAAGAATGCCCTTTCAAGAGATATTCAAAAGTCATATACCTCACTATGACTGGAATATAATAAAGAGGTTGATTTTGAAACAGGAGCTATTCAGGCTGTCTATTCAGTCGTGTTAAGTAGAGGACATTATTTTCTAAGTATTCGTTAATGAGCTTTATGTATGAAAAGAATACATATCATTATTGTAGGAAACAGACTTCATCTTCACACATTAACCCTTTCTTTTTGAGCCAGTGGAAAAGAATCTGTCGGCATTGGAAAAATCGATGGGTAGAGGAATATAAGTTAAGAAATGCTGATTCTTCCATAGTTAAGACTATAAAGACTTATTTAAATTCATAATTCTGTGAAAAATCGCGGATCCGCCAAATTAAAACTAACGATAAAACTGGTTTAATCAAATGAAATTTCAATTTTACGATTCCATAGAACTTAAATTTTGTATTTTCGAAGTGGTTGGGTGTCTGAACAATTGGTAATTTGAGTGGAACCCCCCCCCCCCTCCACCCCAAAAATATCCACACAAAAAAACAGTTCTGTACTTGTAACCCATTGACTCAAAACGGTATTACGACGGGACTGTTACGATGCTAAAGACGGAATTTATAGTCAAATATAAAAGACAACGGTGACGTTTTTTATTTTAATGTTTAGTTGAGGAAAATGAATTAAAAGAAAAGTAATTAATACAAATAAAAATTTAGATAACTCTGGAACCACACACAATGTGATTGGTAAACCATTTTAGCTTTATACTTGTTTTATTGGGATATTTGGTCTGTGAAAAGGCCTAGAGTCAATTAGTTGTCTCCAGTTCACTTTTAGTTGTAGGATTTTTATTATTAATATTCCCCGTTGACTTGGATATGTCTTTTTATGTTATGGAATACTTTTTTCTTCACAAGTAAACATTTTGGCATTTCTTGTGTACTTTACTCAATTATAACAGTTAATTTGAAATGCCGAGTAAACAACCAGTTACATTCCGTAAGCTGGAAAACGCGTATTTAAACATTTGACCAGAAAACTCGTTCTTCAAATATATCGATCGATTTAAATGACCCTCATCTATTAAAAATCCTTAAACCTGGGATTTCGCGAACACAACCTATTGAATAGCTCGCTAACTTCGACATTATCCCAATTAAAAGCATTTGTTGATACGAGGAGAATTTGTATAAATACTTTGATACCATATGAATCGATAACATACATAATCGCTTCACGCCCATAGAAGCAAAGAGGGGGAAATGACACTTTAGTGACAAGTGAAATGAAATATTACTTACTATTTTTGTTGTGATTTCTTTTTTTAAGGGGCAAACACCATTGATTGAAAATAGTTTTTTTTTTTTTTCTTTTAAAATGGTGAATGCAAGTAAAGAGCTCGAGATAAAACAAAGATAACAAATAAGGCTTCATTACAATCGATTACAATTATTGATTTTAAGGTATTTATTCATAATTTGTCACAAAGCGTATACTCTAAAGTATTGCTGCTGTATTATTATTTTTGACAGAATCTTATCAGGTTTATTTAGACTCGCAAACTAAGATTTCTTGGTAAAGAAAATCCAATGTAGGTCAAATAATGCATAAGATTAAAGTTACTTCATCATTGTACTATTTGAAATTCAAAGCTTGTCCCCAATAGCTTCTCTAACTAGAAACGAAAACTAATTTAAGACAGACTATTTTAAGATATCAAAAAAAAAAAAACACAATTACAATTGCAAATTATTTTGATGTACTGCCTTAGCTTACTTTCGCTGTGGTTTTAATCAAAATGTGATTGAAATGTGTCGTGTTTATTCCCAACAGGGAGAGCTTCCTGGTCAAAATAAGACTTTAAATTCTCAAACATTAACATATTCCAATCTCAGTATGAATCCCCATGCTTTCCTAGCTCAAAGTAATATTGATAAATCAGATAAGGGTCTTGATAAATGTTTAATTAATCTATAGATCAATATCGTGGTTTGCGAATGACAGCTGATAAATAGGCAACAAAATCATAATACCACCATACCCATATTAATAGTCAACATATTTAAACCAATTGTTTTACCGATCAATCACTTTACATTTGCGGAAAAAATTGAAATGCACGGCTAAGGTTTTGAAGAGTTCAGTAGTGATATTTTCTATAATTAAATTTGTCCTTGCTTTTCCAAAACAATATTAGCTATGTTTAACATTGCTCACCATGGATGAGAGTTTTGTTTACCTTTTGTGAAACTTTGTTCAGAACCGTGGTCTGGAGTCATTCAATTTTTTTTAAATTTTATTTTGCAGACAACGAAACCCGATTCTGTAACTCCATTTTTTCTTGACACTGAATATTCTATTGACACAAACTAAGCACCCAAATTACGTTAAGGGTTTGAAATATTATGATACACTATTGGAATTTGTTGGCACTCAAACTACTTACGAACGCTCGTTTCAATTAAGTTTTATTGCATGTCATAATATAATATAATTTGATTACGATGCTGTTAAAATCACATAACTCTGAGTTTTATCCAACCCAAGCATATGATGTAAATGATTCCTCAATATTTCCCTCTCTCTTGAATATGTACGGACACGAGTTCAATTTTTAAAATATATACAATACTGTTTTATGAAATTACCACGGATAAGTAATTGTTTTAATTTGGTTATAAATCTTTTATTTTCTCTCCTCGTTCTCTTTTGTCACGTCATAATCATCTGAAGTCACACGTATCAAATGGCTTTCAAACCAGTCTTAACTTTAGCTTCAGGCCTTTACAGAAGACAGCATGAGTTTAAATTAAATGAATCTAATCAACATTCGTTATCCAATATTTATCAGGCTGGGTTCGATTTAGATCAAACCTGACACGATGTTTTGTTGTATTCAGTATGAGACTTTAATTTATTCATCATTCATGAATTAATCATTAACCCTGGGTCTCGTTAATGTAAAAGGATAGGCTCTGTAATCATAATCAGGTGAATAAAGCGAAAGAAAACTTATTCGAAATAAAATCAATCTAAGCATTAAAGGATTAAGCTTAATGTTAATCCTCAGGGTTATTTCCAGTTCTCACTTCTGTACACCTACCATGAAACTAAAAAGAGAAAAAAAAACTTTAATAGATATGAGAAAAGAGCAATCAGTTAAATATTTTTAGATTGAGCTTTTATTGATGCCATACGTTTACCTAGAAAACTCACAACATCCGCCAGCCGGATATAAGGTAACCAATACACAAAACTATGTGTTATCTGAGACGTTTTTGTCTAATTGATACAATTTAGTGACAACTATTCATAAAAATGGCGGTCTGAAAACAATAACAAAGACTGAGTAGCGTTAATCTCATTCCTTCTATACAGGACGATGTCCAATGAAATATCCTTAAAGTGCTTTACAATGGGTCCAAAGTAAAAAGGAACACTTAACTTAATTTCGTAAAGCGCTATTATAATTTGTTTTGACGGAGAAATGTAGTTGCCGGTTAGGTGCGCATTTTACACCTGAATAAGAATAGAGAATGAGAGTAAAGAGCCTTTCCCAAGGACTCAACTTTGCGTCGCCTACAGCGGAATCGAACCAGAGACATGCAGGTCCAAAGGTAAATGTGATATCATTAGACCACAAATGACACGCATACTGACATTTACATGAAAGGATTGGTTCTCATAGCATGAAATAAGCACCGAGATAAAAGTAGTCATTACAAATTATGATGGACTGGCCTTATCAATGCCAATACATTAGCAATAGGAACATGTCAAATTAGGCTAGTTGACTGAGAACCGGGCAGTTGCAATAATAATAAATGTCTACATATATCACCTTCCAATGTTGATATTCATCTTGAATCCTTTCCAAATACATTATTTTATTGGAATAACTCACTGGCTACGATAAGTATCATACGTGTTCTTATGAACTTTTTAAGACTTTCGACGATGCAGTTGAAACCGTTTATCTACAGCACGCGGTTATGCTGTCTTTTGAAGGAGATGAAAAAGGAAGAGAGGAAGAAGAAGAAGAAGTAGTAGTAGTAGTAGTAGTAGTAGTAGTAGTAGTAGTAGTAGTAGTAGTAGTAGTAGTAGTAGTAGTAGTGTAGTAGTAGTAGTAGTAGTAGTAGTAGTAGTAGTAGTAGTAGTAGTAGTAGTAGTAGTAGAAGAAGAAGAAGAAGAAGAAGAAGAAGAAGAAGAAGAAGAAGAAGAAGAAGAAGAAGAAGAAGAAGAAGAAGAAGAAGAAGAAGAAGAAGAAGAAGAAGAAGAAGAAGAGGAAGACGAAGAAGAAGAAGAAGAAGAAGAAGAAGAAGAAGAAGAAGAAGAAGAAGAAGAAGAAGAAGAAGAAGAAGAAGAAGAAGAAGAAGAAGAAGGCGAAGAAGAAGAAGAAGAAGAAGAAGAAGAAGAAGAAGAAGAAGAAGAAGAAGAAGAAGAAGAAGATGCTCCATTACAGATATCTCAAAGTCTCTATGTTACTCTTTATGTGGAACTATACAGAGGGGAAGCCAATGAACACAATATTGATATCGCAAGGATGAAATTATTTATCCACAAAAAGGGACATGTTGACAAAATCTTTCCAACAAGTGATGTTCTATATCAGCACTTTGAAAGGAGTGTCTTTCAAGCAAGTATTTGGGCCACAGTCAATGAATCATTGATGTCATCAAATTCAAATAATGAGAATGGAAGGAAGATGCTGATAGACTGATTCATGTTTTTTGACCACGCTGCTTGAAGCCAAAGCTTGCCTTCCGTATTAATAGGATGCTCTGCTTTCCGATTTATCAATAATATTATTATGTTTAGAAACTTTTGCTGTAAGGGTTATATTGTGCATACAATCTCCCTGAACTCGCACACGCAATCTCCCCTAAAAAGATGCAGTATGTCATTTAAAAGCTCAGATCTGTCTAGTACTAGATAAAATGTATTTCACAACGAATACATATGACAATCTTCAAGAAAAAAAAGAAACAATTGTAGTTTGGGTAGATATGGTTAAAGCATTTGACAAATAAATATATATCAAGGGACTTCTCATAAATTAAAAAAGGCAAACATCTCTCACAGAATGTTGGTCTTGGTCATGAACTCCCTGACATATTAAAAGGCTCGAGTAGGAACGGGGTGTAGAAGGACTGATAAGTCGCACTTTAGAAATCATGGTAATCTCTTAAGTGGCTTCCATGTGTTGTCTACTAATATTTTGTGTTGTTTACAGTTTTCGAAGCATTTCACAAGAAGAGACTTGCTGCAGTAACAATCTGAAAAAGTACAATAACTCTTTTGAATTGAGACAAGATACCTAAGATATTTGTATAACGGTTCATAACATATCAACAATATATTTTGTTATTTGGCTGGGATTGATTTCCCAATAGACTAGGAGTATTATGTTTAGTTACAAGCTTTAATGGGCGATAATTCCATTGAATATCATCTGATGCGAAGTCCCAGGTCATTTAAATCGATCGATATTTAGAGAACCCTACTCAAATTATTATTTCATAATCTTGAGTAAGAGGAACAGCAAATGTTTGTTGGTCTTAAGTTTTAATGAATATTTATTACGTGAGAAAATAAAATGAAGCTAGAATTCTTCAATTAAAAACGATAATTAGTTTGACTAAAAGTTTCTGTAAGATAACAACTGACATAATTGTGTAAAGATTAGCTCCATTCTCGGGATATAAAAAGTTCTATACTTGATTCCTCTGAGGGGTGTAGGAATTAAATAATAATATACGACCGAGTCATAGAGTTCAGCGTTGTTGAACGTATTAACTGACAATGGGGATGATAATGGTAGCAAAACATTTTACCGCCGCATTGTGATCATGGGTAAGACACGTTACACATTACGCCATCCGACCCAGGTTTGAGTGAATGCCTGGTTACAGGCATTGTGCTAGTCTAAAAGAAGAACGCCGAACAACAACTTGCACCGAATGAAATAATTTTTGGCTCGACAAAGCCCACTATGGAAAGATAATATAAAGAATTGTGAGACGCCTTGAATATGTGAAACCCTGAAAATACGTTACATAAAAATGGGTATTTTTCATTATATAATTAAACTTCATTCCCAGTGTAGATAAACACTTCGGGATGGATTATATATATATATATATATATATATATATATATATATATATATATATATATATATATATATATATGTATATGTATATATATGTATATATATACATATATATATATATGTGTATGTATATATACATATAATATAATATATATATATATATATATATATATATATATATATATATATATTATTTAACCAATTAACTGTTGTCCTCTTGAGATAAAAAAGCATGCTTTAAGAGATTTGACCAGAAAACTAAAACTTAAAAAAATCGATCGAGTTAAATGACCCTCATCTTAGCAAAAAGGCCTCATTGGTTGACAAAAACGCTCAAACCTTGAACCTCAGGGCCTAATTCGTTGGCCAGATTTTTAAATACGTGTCTTTTCAGAGGATGGCAGTTAACTTGTTAAAGAGTATATTTTTTCTTTATTTTTCATATTTATTATCTATTAACTCAAACCCGAATCTGTGGGGGTTTTTCTTTATTTAAAATACGCTGAGAGCAGATGATTAAATATTTGCTAAATGTTTCAAGAAAGATTCCTAATATGACACATCCTGAATCATGATTCTGGATCAATAAATACGAACTATACAATGTGAACTTGTACCTTATTTGTCACATGCGGGTTTTCCTTTTAAAATTCTTCAATCCCTAACAGTCAGCTTGATCCAGGAGTATTACTGAAGTTCATTACGATTTTATCCTTAGGACATAACAATAAGAGGAAAACAAGAAGCCAAAAGATTTCACAAAGGACAGATGTTTATCAGGACAACCGCTGTGCTTCGGTTTCTTTTGTTTAGACGCAGTTGTAGTTCCTGTATTTTATCTCACAAATAATAATCATCTCAATGTTGGCCAATGAGTGACGACAATTTAGCACCCATCATATCTAAAATTCAATAATCGGACTGAAATGGATTGGCTGAAAAGCAGTAAACATTTTTTGACTTCTTCTTCTTCTTCTTCTTCTTCTTCTTCTTCTTCTTCTTCTTCTTCTTCTTCTTCTTCTTCTTCTTCTTCTTCTTATGTATCTAATTATTTCCATTAAATGTCGATAATTATAATGTGCACTAAATGTTCATGAGGAAAATCAGAAAGATAGCATTTGACTTTCAGGTTTGAAACTATTTTGATGAGTTGTCATCCAGTCATTTCCTAGAATGTTCACGTTAAACAGATCTGTTCACAAAAAATTGCCACGTCCTTTTCGTATAATTTGTATGTCTATTTCTTTCACTTATTCAATTTAATCCCCCTGTTGTCGAAGCTTCATGGAATGTGCTTGGATGTATTATATTAAGGTACTATATGGTAGTTTATGTACTTTGATGCTGCGACTCAGCTCGGGTCTGAATAAGGACTTCATATAATATTATAAATTAATATACTTATATAGCGCCCATTAACCCACCAACAAGTGGTTTACGGCTCTTAACAATCACTCAGACTACATAAACAATCATACAAACTAACACGCTTACACACATACACCCGTACACTCAAACACGCATACGGAAACTTCCGCATCCACATACGCAAACTCTTTACATACTATACCATCTACCCAAAATTAAAACATATAAAGCATATTTATTGTCAAAATAGGCTCTTCTAAATAATTCAGTTTTTAACTTGTTTTAAAGGTATCTAAAATTTCGCTGCTTTTTTGGTATTGAATGGGAAAGGGAATTTCACAACCTTGGCGTTATTACTCTGTCATAAGATGCATGCTATTTGATCTGAGCGATCGACCAGCTATATAATGTTAATCTAAATAGGACGGTGTCAGACCATGAAAGGACATGTTGTATAAACTCTTTAACTCATTGCGCTGCTTCACCGGCATCCAATTCAGAATTTCCAGAACAGAGGAGATAGGATCGTCACTCTTCGATAACATCACCAATCTAGCCGCTCTGTTCTGAACTTTCTGCAATATTTGAATATTGTAATTGGGACAACCAATGAGAAGCGCATTGCAATAGTCAAGTCTACTACGAATAAAATAAGTGACACGCGTTTCTGTGTCAATCAAGGACCTAATACAACCAATGTTTTCAAGATGCTAATGACAGAGTTAGATAATTTTGGTGATATGATTATTCATGGACATATATTTATAAAGAAATGAACCCAGATTGTGAACATAGGAAATAAGAATAGAAACTGTGCATCATGCTACATCAATTGTATATGTTTCAATACTGTTCTTGCAAGATTCATTCTTTATACACAGCACCTCGATTTTTTCTTCATTCAATTTCAATTTGTTCATATCCATCAATTCTTAATTTCATTCTACGATACACTAACTTCATCATCTTCACATAAAGATACATAAAACTGTGTGTCATCGGCATACACATGGAAGTCAACTGAAAAAGAATGAATAATTTTCCCGAGAGGCGGTGTATAAAGAAAAAAGTAGAAGTCCAAGAACTGATCCTTGTGGAACTCCACATTTCAATTCATTTACACCAGACTGAGTATGATTGAGCATTGCTGTTTGACCCCGGTCATGATATATAGGACTGGAACCAATTCAGTATATGCCCATTGAATCTAAAAACATGATTCAGTTGATGCAATAGAATGTCATGATCGATCGTATCAACAGCAGCGCTCAAGTCAAGCAAAATTAGCAATACTGATTTTTTAAAAATCTTGGGCATAGTTGACAATATCATTTTGAACTCAAATAAGATTATGTTCTGTACTGTGGCCCGATCTGTATGTAGATTGGAATTTACAGTAAATTGCGTTTTGTTTTAAGAATGTTTCTACCCTTTTGGATACACAATTTTTTTTCTATGATTTTAGAAAGAAAGCATAAATTCGAAACGGTTCTATAATATTTTCATTGTTTAAAAAAAATTAAATTGGATTTCTTTAATAGTGGAGTCCCAACTGCTTGCTTAGGACTTTGTGGTACGACCTATGACGACAGACTATTAATTACAATAAAAGTTATGAGTGTAACCAGATCTTTGGCACATGCTTTAACAATCGATGTAGGGACAGGGTCTAAATAGCACGTTTTGATTTGTGAAGAGTTTATAGTTAACAAAACGTCCTCCTCAGATGCAGGTTCAAAAAAATCGAAAGTTTCTATTTTTGTATCATAATTTTCACAATCTAGAGGATAGTAAATGTCCTTTCGGGATGAATGTCCAAAGGTGTCGAGTTGTTCTCGTATGTGTTTTATTTTATCTTGAAAATAATCTGAAAAACGACTTGGGAGACCAGTTGGGGAGTTAGTTGGCAATTCTTGTTTACAGGCGTTGTTTATGATATTTTTGATGATTTTAAACCATTCTTCGGGATGTCTCTTGTTTGTTATTATTGTTGATATTAAATAATTTTCTTTTTTTTCTATTCGATTGTTTCCTTTATGTTTGCTTGAAACATATAATTGACGATGTATTTCTAGTCCATTTTTCCTCCACAGTTTTTCTTTTGATCTTGTACACTTTTTAAGTTCTCTAATATCATCCGTGTACCACTGCTTATTGGGTCTTAAAATACTATTTTAGTGGTAAGGGGACAGTGGTTATTAATAATTTCGGATTAAGTCATATTATAATGATCCTCCATGTCGGACACAGAATTGGAAGATGAAATTATTTCAATCAATTTGAGAGTTGAATATCATTTGAAAATACGTTAAGATCAATTATAGAGAATTACAGAGAATACTGAATAAGATCTCCAAAAGCATGGAAAATTTTTGAGATATTGTTTTCAATAATGCTTCAATCATAGAATCGTATTCTGACACTAATTATTACAAGGAGGAACGTGACATCACTTGAAGTTGCTGACACAAGTAGGTTCTAAGTTTGTTCTATGTGTCGCATGTACTAAATTCTTATTCTAAAGTCAATAAAATGAAGAATATTATCAAAACAAAATATCAGAGATTTCAAAGTTTATCATATTTCATTTTATAAGTAAAAATATTGTTTTAGTCGTGTTGTTGGCAAGGTATTCTTTAGGATTACATTAACCCACCGACGGCAATTTGAATGTTTTATCCAAATGGAATTTCTCCCAAAATTCATGATTAAATCTTTATATATAAGTATAATCATTTTCATAAAGATGTGAATAATCAGAAAACTTCAATGAAGCCCGAGACGCGCATTGCTGTAGCATGATGTTGGGATTGAGTATAATCGAACTCGGCCTTTCAAGATTAAATAGCAACCTTGTTTTGTTGCTTACACAACTATAGCTTGAGTATATCAATCCTCAATTACGAAGGCAGGATGTGGATCGGATTTGAATAACAGAGTCGCTCCCTGGTGTGAGATTAAAGATCGGAAGCCACAATCCTTAGTGCGTTCACCGCCTCTTCACAAAATTACCCGAGAGTGATTTCAATGATTCTAAGCCTCTTACTCCGGCGAGACAGAAAGAATTTGATTTAGTTGTTGTTGTTCTTTTAAAGATGAACAAAGTTCGTTGTGTGTCATCATCTTAAACAATAATGAAGGACGTCGTATTTTAGCTTTTCATTATTTTCAGCTCTATTCATTAGTTTGCTTCTGTTTGTCACTAATTTTATGACATTAGAATATACAGACATTTTCAACTACAATCGGACTAATGATTTTACCAAAGGTCACCACAAAAGTATAGCTTTAAATTATTAAACAAATCTGCTGATTAAATTAAATTATAACTATATTTTAAAGGATAAAGAAAATGTCAAAAAAAAAATTTTTATGTCAGGTTTGACAACCAAAACGTACCTAGTCAGTAACATATAAAGACAATACAATACACACAAACAAATCTTATCGTGTTGTTGTCTCGGGTTTGCTCCTCTGTAATGTTGACACAGCGTTGCTCTGATTTTTCATGAAGATGTATAGTGTGGACACTCCTTCACTATATACCGACAAAGACCCAACAAATATTGAGAACAATCATGCTTCTCAAATTTGTTTTACGTACAGGACTTTGCACTATCCTTTTGGATCTGGATAGAGACTTGACCGACTCAGTTGTTAACGGGCACCTTTTTGCTATCACACCCTATTATTGAGATGTGATATTACGACATAGTATGTCACGTTTTAATTCGTCACAGACCGATCAGCTTTTGATATTCTACAACACAGTGTTTATTCTCCTGTGATATATTTGTTTTATTCTGTACCGTCTACAACACAGTGTTTATTCTCCTGTGATACATTTGTTTTATTCTGTACCGGCCTATATAACACAGTTTCGGCCTTCTCTGTGTTATACTTTTATTGGGGACATATAGTAACAGATTTGCCTTCTCTATACTATGATTTGGTCACCCGTTCACGAACTTACTTAGTACAGTAGCCTGCACTATGCCTTGCTATCTTCCGGCCAGGAAGTACTTCACACAATCAACCCTGCATTGTGTGAAGGATAGCAAGTGACGTTTTATATAACCATGGTGAGTAGTATTCATATTATGACGACTGAGAGGCGTTGTCATCACAAGATAGCATAACAACAGGTTTGAAAAATAACAACTCATGGTCGCCTAAAGCGTAACGTGACAATGTTCACCAAAATAAAAAAGAATGAAGTAGTATTTCTCTCGCCCTTTCAAAACCCAGTCTTTTTGGAAGATGTGATACAACACCCGCTGGATTCGATAACGGCGAAATCCAGCACGCTATAAAATATGTAACGCCGGAGCTGGGTGACCGAATGTATTGGTTGCCTCCATTATCATCTATGGTTGCCTCCTATGAGCATCGGGTTTCGGCACGCTCGGATTCAAATGTCCCATTTAGACGTACAGACTTTTCGTACACGGTCCGACTGATTTCCACAAATTGTGGATAATGGACCAAAAATAATGAAAACTGAGCGTAAACTAGGAATTTCAATCTCGTCAGACGGATGTCGGCCCAACCTACTGATATCAGGAGCCGCCTGGTATTTTCCTGGCTTCGTGTTGACGGATCATCGTTGGTGATTAGTTTTCACTGAAGTCCCTCTTACTTCAAACTTCGGAAGGGGTTCTCTCTCTATTGAGTGGGTGAAGTTCACTCATTTATTTGTGTCCACGTGTCAGTGTACTATTCGTGTGGCGGTGGTGTGGTGGTGGTGGTGTGTATGTGTATGTATATGTGTATATGTTTTTGTGGGTGTGTTGTTCTAGATCCGACGGAACTTCTCTCGTCGACATATTCGATTCACGGTGACCCATATCCACCGCGTTTAATCTATGTTTGTCGGACCATGTACGAAAAGTCTGCACGTCTAAATGGGCCATATCACGCTCTGCTGTAGCTGGGTGACCGAATGTAATGGTTACCTCCATAGCCCTACTATCACTCTTTTAGTACGCCATGGTTACTTCCCAATAGCATCGGATTTCAGCACGCTTTTTTCCCAAGAGCGTGCTGGAATCCAGCGAGTACTCTATCATAAGGAAGCACGACTCATTTTACCAGCAAGGCGGTGCACGAGTTTGTTTTTTAGTCAGCCGAAATTTAGCATTTGTTACGATTAAATATTTTTACTCTTTAGGTTTTATTCATGTTAATTCTGACACGTCAAATTAGTGCTGAATAAAATGCATATCATTTGTTTTCAACCCGTTCATTGATGAAAAAGTATTATCCAAGAAGTAACGTAGAAAGCGAGTTTTAAGTGCCATAAACTCACGTTAGGTTAAAGTTGTATGCACTCTCCATTTACCTAGTCAATATTTTAAAGCATCTATCTTATTACTGATAACTACATAGTTATGTTCCACGTTTATTACTTCATGCATTAAGACTAAGTATTAATGTTATAATGAGTAGAAAACCTGGAACATGTCAATTCTGAAAATATTTTTTTAATAAACAAAAAACTTGAGCTTTTATATAGAGCTATATAAACTAAACGTTCTCAGATCGCTTTACAAAGGGTCCCTGACCGACAGAAACAGGAAACATGCTCCCGAATATGTCACACACACACACACACACACACACACACACACACGCACACAAAGGCATAAATGAGACGTTTTGATACGCTTGTGTTTAGATCAATCTGTAGTAATATGAAATAATAACTTTATCTGTCCAAAAGAAGAAATGTGTTTTCACGCTGTCCTTTGGATTTGATCGAAAGGTTCTTTGGTTATGGGGGTCTCTATAGCTCAGTTGGTAGAGCACTCGCTTCACAATCAAAGGGACTGAGTTGATCGATTTCACTCTCAAACTTGGGACTTAACGAAGTCACAGATTTCAGCGGTTTTTCCAAGATGAGGGTCGTTTAAATGGATCAACATTTGAAGGATGAGTTTTCTGGCTAAATTTTCAAATATGTGTTTTCCAGAGTATGGCAGTTAACTGGTCAATTATATCATTTTAAAGAATGAAAACTCGGATTATATTCAAATGTTTAATAGGGCAGCGAATTTACAGGATGATTTTCAGGACTACGGGACGTTAAAGAGATACGATGGATGATCTTTACTGAAGACCAACATTTATTTTGACTGGACTATAGGATGTCATCTCTCTGAAACTAGAAGATCAGTTCCACAAGGTATGTAGCTAGTCCTCTTGAATCCTGATTTTAGTCTGCCAATGAAATCGGAACCAATTTTTTGACATCACATTTGTGTTCCCTATTGATAAAACAACTGAATAGATGAGGTTTTCCATATAGGTTAAGGATATTTCTAGACAATCAAAATCAAAATGAACTACATGACACTTGATTAACTAGTTCACAGCCGCACTGTGTAAAAAAGAAATATTTTAAAATTTGGGCAGAAAACTCGTTCTTCAAATATCGATCGATTTAAATGACCCTAATTTTGGCAAAAACTCTCAAACCTTCGCGAAGTCCCATGTTTGAGAGTTTGTGCCAAGATGAGGGTCATTTAAATCAATCGATATATTAAGGACGAATTTTCCGGCCAACGTTTTAAATAAAAATTGAGCTTTTATATAGCACAATATCCACAAAACGTACTCCAAGCGCTTTTCAATTGGTCCCTGACCAACAGCAACACTTAACATGTAGGACGAGACATGACGCTTGTTAGGCGATATTACATTTTTATCGACAGAGACAGCACTGTCAACGGCTACGTACTCTTACACCTGAGTATTGTGAGAGATTGTGAGTAAAGAGCCTTTTCTAAGGACTCAACTATGCGCCTAGCTCGAACACAGGACATTCCGATCTGAAGGCGAGTGTCATACCACAAGATCACACAAATACGTGTATTTATTTCCATAATTAGCTGGTTAATCCTGACATAATGCCTGACTGAGACAGTCAGACCACTTACGAGATCCAGAAATAAAAGTAGTCAAGTAATTGACGCATGTCTATGGTTATGCCATACGTCATTATTAACGTATAACTATATAATAATATAATCGAGTCTTATGTACAGTTCAAGGAGTGGGGGGGGGGGGGGGGGGTGGAGTGGGGGGTTGTCTAATTCATAGTTCAGGTAGAAATGTCCTATCTAATCAATGTTGATGCTCACTAATGCGCGGTGGTTGGTGGAGAAGGTGACATTAAATTATAACCAGTCACGCCTTTCTAATTATATCTCTTTACAGATTCGAGGTCTTAACTTCGATATGAACTGTCGCAACAAGTCTAAAGAACTGGAAGAAATGTGTGACATTTTTACATGAATAATTTGGTGAATAGAAGTACACGTTTCAAAAATGGAAACAACCCAACAATGGGAGCGATTTATATTAATGTTTTCGTCCAAACTAGTCATTGAACACATGATTTGTTGCTGTACAACAATTGGACATTTCTCAATAAATGTAAACACGCTTATTTGTTTATGAAATCTGTAAATATCCCCATGAGATATGCGGGGTCAAAACGAACAATTAATTTTGACGTTGTATATATCTCAAACTGCGAACCCTTTTCACTATAAGGGTCATTTTGAGATTTTTTTTGCAATGTGACCAATGACCTAGAGCACATGGGAAGGTAATATAGATCATCCCCATTGTTGTCGATATTATCTTAACAAATCAGCCAAAAGGGTATGACACTGTTGTAATTATTAGTACCGGCGTGGGTGATTTTCATTACCTAATTTCAGTATGTTAAAAAAAGAAAGTACCACCAATCTAAAATAGCAAAAACACGTAACGTGATTTTAAAAACTTTGAACTAGAAACTTATCAAAACGATTTGGAAATTTTAACGTCTATGAACAAAATTAGATATGAACAAAATTCGTATGCCAATGACCTTTACTGTTGAATAACATACTTTTAATTGCAAGAATCATGCGCCGATAAAAAAAAACCCAAAGATTTTAAAGTACTATATGCCTCACATGAATAGATAACGCAAAAGCGCTATATATAGACAAAGAATGACTTACAATAAATGTTTAAAAGAGAAAAGTCAAATAAACCTGGAAAATTATTTTTTAAAGATCAAAATTGATCTATTCGTAACTATTTTCTTGATTGGTTTGGTGAAAAAAAAAAACAACAAATTTTTCTGTTCTATAATAAAACCTTTCCTCTCAAAACGTCAAAGATCCGGTGCCCAAAAAATCATTTTTTCAACGGGTGATAAAATTGTAAATGATACGCAGGAAGTGTTCACAACATTCAACAAATTATTTGTCAATGTTGCAACTGACTGAGATTGGAAGAAAGGTTGTCTTTAACGACAGAAGTATTTTACCAATTATTTCCAACCTTTTTGAAAAAGATCTCTTTCAACAATTATCAGATCACTTTGAAAACATTTGTCACGGGTATTTTTGTGAATTTAGGAGGGGAAAAAGTAGGGGTGCCAGAAATTACTTTTGACACTAATTAAGGACTGGAAAAAGGCGTTGGATAATAAATTAATTATTAATCTAAAGCATTTGATTGTTTTCCACGTGACATATTAATTAGCAGACTTTCGGCTTATGGGGTGGCAGAAAAATATACAATGTTAATTAAAAGCGACATCAGACTATTGAATTATATTTGGCAACTTTTTCTGTTTATAAAAAATTAAATATTGTCGTCATTGTTGCAAAGAGCCAAGTCCTTCTCTTACGAAGCATTGCTTTTAAGTCATTGGTGTTTACATTAAATTACGTTTTATTGTAGATATTTTTTAAACACTCGGAGTGAAGTAGAATTTTTCTTAATATAGAGTTTCCTTTAATAAAAGAAACCATCTTAGTGATGATGGGCAACTTTAAACCACAATATATTATGTGATGTGATCTTTATTAAAAGGCTTGCTTGAGTAGACGATTTTGAAAAAAACAACAACAAAAGAACTAGTATCGGTTTATTTTTTAAATTGATTATTGAAACATGACATGTATAAAATTAAACTGAGAAAACTTTTTGGGGTTTTCTCTCTCTCTGTAATGGGTAATACCAATAGTGCTCGATCACTTTTCGAGGCAATTCGACAAAAAAAAAAAGATTGTTAAAATTTCTCTCAGGGTTATTGGAGCGGGGTTTTTTTTTACGATATAAGTAGTAAGGCGTTGTAGTCAAGTAATATGACACTCACTTACTGATCGTAGGGTCCTGGGTTCGAGCCTCGCTCGGCGCATAGTTGAGTCCTTAGAAAAGGCTCTTTACTCACATTCTCTTACCGTACTCAGATGTAAAATGAGTACCTGGCCGTTAACAGCGTTGTCTCTGTCGGAAAAAAATGGTAATATCGCCTAAGAGGCGTCATGTCTCGTTCTACATGTTACGTGTAGCTGTTGATCAGGGACCCCATGTAAAGCGCTTTGAGCACGTTTAGTGGATATTGCCCTATATAAAAGCTGTAGTAAAAACTCAAGTTCTTCCATCTCTAATGATAGGATTATTTCTTTCGATTTTAATTTTCTTTTTTAACCCCCATCCAAAAAAAAATAAAAATAAATAAATAACACATGTCAGGTACATTACAGCTATTTTCTCAAAATTTTACTTGGAATAAAACATAATTCCGTAAACGTCTTAGAAAATCTCGATTTAGAACCATAGTTATGAAGGATTTAGACGTCTAGTGATATTTTGACTGAAAGGCATAATCGGCTTTTACTTGTGCTTGTAAACTTCTATATTGAAACAATGATTGTGAAACTGTCCACAATACGCTTCAACAGTCATGACGTCACTTCCCTCGTAATGACGCATGGTAACTTAGTAACTGGCTCTAAACTATCGGAACAATGGCGGACGCTCTTATGAAATATTTCTCCGACGACCATAAAAGCGTATCCAGAGGGGAAAAAAAAAAAATTATAAATCTGATCATGTTTTGACTTTTACACATTCTGATCACAAGACAATATGAAAAGTTCTCGCCAGCATGAAGAATAAAAGTACAGATTTTCTTTGTTTAGAACCACAATAGCCGCCGTTGCTGGGTGACGGGACATCAGACTATTGAATCAAATTATAGTCACCGTTGTGTGAATCGGGGTCGAATGAGTGAGTGTCCGGTGCGTAACGAGAGAGTGAAGTTGGAGAGAGAGAGAGAGAAAGAGAGAGAGAGAGAGAGAGAAAGAGAGAGAGAGATAGATAGATAGATAGATAGAGAGAGAGAGACAGAGAGAGAGAGAGAGAGAGAGAGAGAGAGCAAAATGTTATGAAGGCTTGAGAAAGCAAAATGTTTTATTTTAAATTAAAGTTTGTTCTTTATTGTTCAAAGACTGAATTGTTTGCAATGATTCCTAATCTTCATCAACATGTTTTATGCTATTGTCTTTTGAAGTTACGACCTTGTGTGTGATAAATGCACGTTACAATTCAACCATCAAGTGAAACATACGGATAACCGAGACAAGAATGATTTTACCGAGACATGAAACTTAAGGCATCCTTCCGTCGCCATCGTTAACTTATAGCCTGACATTGACCAAAAATGACGTCAAAAGAGAAGTCTTTTGCCGCAAAAGAAAAAAATATATTGAGTTGTATGCAATAGTTCAACCAATGGAATCACTTGTTTCCTTGAGCTCTACTTACGAGAACTCACTAGAAGCTGAACAAAACTGAAAAAATGACGTCAAACTATAAGTCCTATAGATAGAATGCGC
The DNA here is from genome assembly GCF_034508935.2 of Berghia stephanieae. Taxonomy (NCBI): domain Eukaryota; kingdom Metazoa; phylum Mollusca; class Gastropoda; order Nudibranchia; family Aeolidiidae; genus Berghia; species Berghia stephanieae. Next base: position 36,953,259 of record NC_088361.1, read on the forward strand.
TTGGCCAAGGAGTTCACAACATTGCCATCCGGAAATATAACCGACCAACACACAAACTCTGTGTAACCATGAACTTTTATAGTCTGGTTAATACAGTTTAGTGAGAACAACTCACAAACGCGGATGGCAAAAACAATAACAAAGGCCTGAGTGACGTCATCTTCGAACTATCTATAAGATAAGATGAAATAAAAAGAATGATGAAATTAAATTAAATGAGATGAATAATGATTATGGCAGTTACAAATAGCAATGTGAAGATATAACGTAACTTATGGTAATATAATATCAGGTTTGTAAGGTTCCACTTCCAGGCAGTTGAGAAGGGGTTGACTTATCTATTCCTCCGACGGCGGGCTCAGGTTTGATCTTTATTCCGTCAATGGCAGCACTGTCAAAGGTAAAAGCTCCGGCGTCTTGATGGTGGAGATAAAAATATCCACAAAGTACCAAAAGATAAAAATCTTCAAATATATCGATGTATAATGTGAGGAATGGAGCGGCTGGCCGTCCGGCATAGATTGTAGACAGAAGTGAGTGTAGAATATTAGACCTATCAGCTTTTATAATAAGTGGCTACGTGACAGAATGTAGAACGAAAAGTATTCACTAATTTGAAATTAATTCGAGGGAAGGCTATTAAAGGAAAGATGACCTCATATTAGAAAGTTAAGTTTTTCTAAGCCTATCGAAATATAACTGGAGTGAGATGAATTCAGTTCTTACTAAAAATAAAAATTTAATAAGATAAATGTGAACAATCTTTACTGTGACAACATCTGCAATAACCAAATGTAAATAAAGATTGGTAACTTACTTGATATTCATGTAAAACAGCTGTTTTGTAGCGATACATGAAAACTCGGGGATAAATTGACTTTACAACTTCTGGGCTGCAGCTGTATACTGCATGCCACCTTTGAGCTGACACCTCCGAAGATGGGTGCTATGTTCATATAATCTGGTATAATAAGAAAACGGGAAAATATCAATAGCGCACATTTTGTTACAATTTTTGTTATTTGTACACATTTTTGGTAAATATTATCTACTTCCTCGCGTTCCATATTGCGTGAAATTTGTTCTTCTAAATCTGGCCTTTATTCTTTTACTGTGATTTATTTGGGTTTTTTAGAATTTCTTTACAACACATTTTATCCGACAAAATGGCATTATGTCCGAATTAATTTGCATTGCTTTAGAATGCAATTCATTTCAATGCATCTAATAAGAAAACAAATGAACAATATTTAAAAGCTCTGTATCCAAACAATGGTATTCTCATATGCGAATAATCTGTATTTTACGCTTTTTAAAAATACAGTATTGACCGAGAAACGATAAGGACATGTTAACATGCTCCATGTTTGCATAAGCATTTGGAAAATATGAAAGTGAGCAGCAATGGTTTAAACAACATATGAAAAGGTGTATTGCCAGGACCAGACAAAGTTTTTTTTAAAAATACAAGAAATAAATAATTCAGAATAATCGGCGAATTGAGCCTCAAAGCTCCTGATTACTGCTTAGCGGTACGGTCTTTGCTTCGTATCCAAAAGGTACCGTGCTCGATCACCTGTGAGGACTTGAGCCAGTCACCTCGCCCTAGCTCAATTTCCGCGCTGCAATGCGGCTGACGCTTGGGTCATTCTTGTCTTCTCTTGGAATTCTATGGAATGAATAAATGGAATTTTAGTTTTATTTATATATTTAAATGTCCGACATTTACATCACGGAGGTTATTCGGTTGTTTGGACGTTTTTATTCCTATATTCTTTTTTCAGTTCTTGTTCACGGTGTGTGGGATGATATATGATGGTTTTGAAATTGTTTTCTTTCTGATTTGACTTGACAAAATTTCAGTAACCTCTTTCCAGATAACTCTAATTAATTTGTGTTTTCTGCTCGAGATATAAATGGACGATAAAGACAGTCTATAGATAATGTAAATGCCAAATCCCCACAGGATCAATTGCAATTAAACTGATGTCGTAATGTTAATTGTAAAACCAGAACTTGTGTTTATCTTACATTGTTCATCTAATGTATTTTTGCATGAGAAGGATATAGAGGTCTAGAGGTTTAATTGTTGAGCGCGTTCGAAGCACATGATGCTAATGGAATATCGCAGGTGTTCTCGTTATATGGGAATTTCGAGCCAAACAAAATAAATGCAATTTTGCTTCTCTCCGGGAATAAGATTCAACATAATAACTTCAATAGTGGAAATATATATTATGCTATATTTGATCCCACTTAATAATAATTATAATAATAATAATAATAATAATAATAATAATAATAATAATAATAATAATAATAATAAAAATAATAATAATAATAATAATAATAATAATAATAATAATAATAATAATAATAATAATAATAATAATAATAATAATAATAATAATAATAATAATAATAATAATAATAATAAAAATAAACTCTAATGAAAAATTTCCCGTTGGGGATGTATAGATAGAATGAAGTTAACGTCACTCGGGTCTTTGTTTTTTTGTGTTTTTTTTGCCATCCGTGTTTATGAGTAATTCTCACTAAATTGTATGAACCAGACTATAAACGTTTAAGGTTTCACATAGATTTGTGTGTTGGTTCATTATATTTCCGGATGACAATGTTGTGATCTTCTTAGCGAAGCGCACACTCGATATCTATAGAGGAAGAATTTGTTATCATTCATCAACTCATTAACTCTAATTCCCGATTTATAGCCTCTGAATAACAAGCAATTTAATGAGTACGCCAAAAAAACAGAAACCCTGAAAGTAGATTAATTGGTAGATAGAGAGATTATGTTCTTTCGATGTCCTTACTTTTAAATCTTTGGCTTGTTTACTCTCTCTCTCTCTCTCTCTCTCTCTCTCTCCCTCTCTCTCTCTCTCTCTCTCTCTCTCTCTCTCTCTCTCTTTCCTGTGTGAAGTATTATTGTGTCATCAATATGATTATTTGACTGGATGTATTTTTTCAAGGTTATATTTCAAGTAACAATATCATTTTTCTATACGTCAAAGTCAATTTCTGAAACCGAAAACGAAAATCATGAACAACATGGTAACAATCAAAACAAACTGTCAGAGGAGCTAGTGGAACAACTTATTAACGACATCTGAGAGTTAAATCTCCAGAGGTAGGGGCAGTGAATTTAAAAAAATGGAGCTTTATATAGCGCAATATCCACTAAATGTGCTCAAAGTGCTTTACATGGGGTCCCTGGTCAACAGCAACATTTAACATGTAGGACGGGACGGGACGCCTGATAGGCAATATTACAATTTTTCGGACAAAGACAACGCTGTTAACGGCCAGGAACTATTTTACACCTGAGTACGGTGAGGGTATGTGAGTAAAGAGCCTTTTCCAAGGGCTCAACTATGCGCCGAGCGCGAGACTCGAACCCAGGACCTTCCGATCCGAAAGCGAGTGTCATACCACAAGACCACATAGCCGAATTTGTCTAATGAAATAGACCTTTCATTGATGAAAGTGTTCAGCATCTGTTTGTTCCATTTTGTAATCCCCTCTCTTCAAATGTGAATAACGTCGGCCCGAATTTGGGTAATGAAATATTCTGGAGTGCTTGTTCTATTCGAATTTATATCGAATTCGAATTTTTCCGACATCTGAAGTGTTTTTTTTTTCAGATCGCCTCACATATGGTCAAATTTTGTAAAAAGTTGTTTAAAAAATATATATATATTAAGCCCATTAACATGATAAGAATCCTTATACATTCCTTCCAATATTCCTAGCAAAAAAAGCAGCCCTACTAGTCATCACAATCTAAAAAATATGAGTAGCCGATCTCACGCTTAATATTATTATTTATTATACAAAAGGGTATCTTTCTAAAACGGTTATGGCTTTCTTTATGTTATATTTTTTTCTGTTGACTGAATCAATACTTTTTTCCACTCAATTAATCTTCTTTGCCAATGATTGCACTTTCCTTTTATGTCGCTTTATAGTCCCTTGTTGATTCTGGGTTGTTGTTTTTTTATTTCCTCTAGAATTGCTTGTCATATATATATATATATATATAGATATTAGGTGGGATTCCTTCTGAAGTTCGCGGCTATGTCATCTAACCCAGAAATAGATCAAGATGTTTTTTTTTCAAAGAGCGAGTCACTTCCCATCATTGGACATAATTTGTCTCCTACTTTTATTTGACCTAAAATCTCCATAACCCAGTTTGGTTTCACTTACAGAATTATGTATAAAGAGAGAGAGAGAGAGAGAGAGAGAGAGAGAGAGAGAGAAAGAGAGAGAGAGTGTGTGTGTGTGTGTGTATGTGTGTGTGTTGTGTGTGTGTTAGTTTGTGTATGGTAGACAGTGATATCCAGAGAAGAAGAAGAAGAAGAAGAAGAAGAAGAAGAAGAAGAAGAAGAAGAAGAAGAAGAAGAAGAAGAAGAAGAAGAAGAAGAAGAAGAAGAAGAAGAAGAAGAAGCAGAAGGAGCAGGAGAAGAAGAAGAAGAAGAAGAAGAAGAAGAAGAAGAAGAAGAAGAAGAAGAAGAAGAAGAAGAAGAAGAAGAAGAAGAAGAAGAAGAAGAAGAAGAAGAAGAAGAGGTATTAGTCTGAAGTGAGGAAAAAGTATAAGAAATAGTTGAGGTAGAGAGAGAGAGAGAGAGAGAGAGAGAGAGAGAGAGAGAGAGAGAGAGATAGAGAGAGAGATGTTTTCATTTTCGGTTTCAGAAAACTGATATTGTTACTTGAAATATAACCTATAATATCAATTCTGGAGTGCTTGTTCTATTCGAATTTATATCGAATTCGAACTTTTCCGACATCTGAAGTGGTTTTTTTTCAGATCGCCTCACATATGGTCAAATTTTTTTAAAAGTTGTTTTTAAAAAAATATATATTAAGCCCATTAACATGATAAGAATCCTCATACATTCCTTCCAATATTCCTAGCAAAAAAGCAGCCCTACTAGTCATCACAATCTAAAAAATATGAGTAGCCGATCTCACGCTTAATATTATTATTTATTATACAAAAGGGCATCTTTCTAAAACGGTTATGGCTTTCTTTATGTTATATTTTTTTCTGTTGACTGAATCAATGCTTTTTTCCACTTCAATTAATCTTCTTTGCTAATGATTGCACTTTCCTTTTATGTCGCTTTATAGTTCCTTGTTGATTCTGGGTTTTTTTTATTTCCTCTAGAATTGCTTGTCATATATATATATATATATATATATATATATATATATATATATATATATATATATATATATATATATATAATTACTAGGTGGGATTCCATCTGAAGTTCGCGGCTATGTCATCTAACCCAGAAATAGATCAAGATGGTTTTTTTCAAAGAGCGAGTCACTTCCGTCAAGCCAGCCCATCATTGGACATAATTTGTCTCCTACTTTTATTTGACCGAAAATCTCCATAACCCAGTTTGCTTTCACTTACAGAATTATGTATTAAGAGAGAGGGAGAGAGAGAGAGAGAGAGAGAGAGAGAGAGTGTGTGTGTGTGTGTGTGTGTATGTGCGTGTGTTTGTGTGTGTGTGTTTGTATGTGTGTGTTAGTTTGTGTATGGTAGACAGTGATATCCAGAGAAGAAGAAGAAGAAGAAGAAGAAGAAGAAGAAGAAGAACAGGTATGAGTCTGAAGTGAGGAAAAAGTATAAGAAATAGTTGAGGTATAGGGAGAGAGAGAGAGAGAGAGAGAGAGAGAGAGAGAGAGAGAGAGAGTGTGTGTGTGTGTGTGTGTGTGTAAACAAGCCAAAAGTTTAAAAGTAAGGACATCGAAAGAACCTAATCTACTACCAATTAATCTACTTTTAGGGTTTCTGTTATTTTGGCGAACTCATCAAATTGTTTGTTATTCAGTCGGGAATTAAAGTTAATGATATTGATGAATGATTAAAAAATTCTTCCTCTATTCATCCCTAACAGGAAATTTGTCTTTAGGGTCTATTTTTAGAAAATAATGGAACAAACCAGTCGTCAGTCGCAGTGCAGCGCCACATAGTGAGCTAAGATGAGGTGATTTACTTGCTCTAGGCTACACAGCGCGGCGAATAGTCCAACCAGATACTTTTCTAGTAAGAAGCAAAGACCATATCACTGAGTCTCGCCGTAGCCCAATGATGACTATTTTTAACGATACCATATTGAAACAAGCGAGATGGAGTAAATTTGATATAAAATCAAAATAGTAAGATATGAAAAATTGTGAATGAAACAGGGACATACAAATCAGAGAGAAAATGCAAGCAAGAAACAATAAACATCGGGGAAAATAGCAACCTGCCTTGACTGGGTATCTAAATCAAACCTTCTGATAACCTATCAGACGTGCTACCATTACATCACAGAGGTTACCATATAGTTGGGACGATTTAATGTATATATTCTTCATCTGCTCCTTATGAAATTTAAGTATGTTTGTTTTGTTTTTTAGTTTAAGATACTGCACTCCAAACAATGAAGACATTCACGCTGACTCAAATTGTATAAATTAAGCTTACATTTCGACTTTAGGTATCAGTTTCACCCTATACATATACCGTTTTAGAATGTCACGTCACATTTATGCATTGTTCCTCATATCACAATACTATTCTCTAAGACATATTACGCAACTCAAGACATTCCCATCATTCTGTTAGCCATCTGTTATGTACTCCTCATGAACAAGGATGACGCAAAAATATGCAAAAAATGTGCCTAACTCAAAGATAAATATACATTCACACCTTAGTAAAATGTGTAAAATGCCCTACCTCAGGACACATGACATGTACAAATCGCATAATATATCCGGATGTCTCTCAATGCCGATTAATATTTTAATTAACCACTTCAGGGTGCCGTTTTTCTAATTAATTCCCAGACATCATCATAAAAGTATGTGTTTTTTTTTTTTGGGTTTTTTGTCTCACAACTCGCCACATTTATGTAAATCAAGCATTAATGACCCTATTTCTTTTTTTTTTTTTTTACCATTTCAGGAATGTTCACAATTAAATTTAAACGGGAACTAATCCGATGTTGCTACTCCATCCGAGGACTGAGACGTCGTCGTGGAGCAACCCAAGACAGCAACGGAGCCAAGAGATCCCTTCTCGTTCCCATTAAGAGAAATTCAGAGTCATCGTCCTCCTCCAAGACACTGGAGCGCCCATCTCGATTGGCTGGCACTTCTCCTGAATGCTATGCTCTTTCTTCCAAGGGCTTGCGATATTCGTTTGTTTCTCCTGCGGGCCCTGAAGTCAAGGTCAGCAACAGTAGAGCGTCTTTGACATCTCAAGGTAAAGAGGAGCGTGTCAGTCTCAACATGACTAATATGGCGTCACTGTCACGTGATGATAGAGCTGCCTTTACCCCAGCAGGTCAATCGTCGTCGTCCCCTGGCGTTAGCTCAACTGTTTTGTATAGGAATGATCGTGCAAATATGAATAATTTTGTCAAACTCGGATCACCAGACTGCTGAAGTGAGACTCTCACACCTGATTAAAATGATAAATTATGTTATTCTTCAATGTATATCTATTTCAATAGAAACATTGTGATAACGAAATAATATACTCAGTGCTCGCTGTTTATGGGGGATAATGCTTAATTTCTTGCTGAAGGAAAAAGCGAGATTTTAAAAGCGAGGTTTATCCCGAGCCTTCTTAATGATAGTGCAATGCCTTAACACTTGGTTAACGTGCCCAATATCATTAACTCACTCCTGTGTCATTTCATTCAAACAAGTCTATGACATTGCTATGTACTCCTTACAATGGTGTGCCATTATACTTCACTGTGTTGAAGTTAGTGTGTAATTTTTTTATACGACCAAAACCATGACTTTGTGGGGCAGCCTGTTGTTTTATTCACAGCTTTCCTAAATTTTCCAATGATTAAATCACCTTCACATGATATACTTGATCAAACAAACTCGTGCAGTCTTTTTTCAATGCATATTATGATTTTAATGGTCTTTGTAATCTGGTAATAATAGTTAACTTGAAAATCGCTTCCACTGTTGAGGATACCACTATTCATCCTAAAAAGAACATCTTTCTTTTCAGTAATGGTAACGGTCCTAATTCCTTTAAGATTGACGGATGCCAGACACAAGACAATAAGCCGTATAATAGCATTTTCATTTTGAAGTTGTGAGGATTTTCCTTGCTTGCTTTGACATAAATATATTAAATAAAATATCAAAGTGTCATATCCTTGTGGTCTCTCACAAAACTGAGACAAGGATAATGTGCGATGCGCACGAAACAAAGACATCAAGTCATCGATTTCTGACCTTTAGGAGGCTCTTTCGCGCAGAGCATATATTTTTTTGTTGCAGCCGTGTCGTCTACAAAGATCTTAGCTGTTCGATGCTGGGTAAAAACCTGGCTTCGAGCATTGTTATAGATATACATTACGTCCTATACAGAAGGTAGTAACCATCATTGTTATTTGTTTTACGTCAGGGAGGCCGTATTTTATCGGCTTCTTTGGCTTGATGGAGCTCAATATCAAGCCTGTACAATACCTGTGAAGATCAGACTTATATTCCGTCAAATCTATATAATCCAAAATTCCTCCCCGTCAGCACACTTCTAGAAACGCTCTCTCTCTCTCTCTCTCTCTCTCTCTCTCTCTCTCTCTCTCTCTCTCTCTCTCTCTCTCTCTCTCTCTCTCTCTCTTTATTTCTTTCTCTTTCTCTTATCGTATATATATATATATATATATATATATATATATATATATATATATATATAATATAAATTGTCACTCACATTATATGGCCAAGACGTTCGTCCACGTCTTCAGTCGGCATACATATATATATATATATATATATATATATATATATATATATATATATATATATAATATCGTTCTCTCTCACACTCTGTCTCTACGTCTGTGTGTGTGTGTGTGTGTGTTTCGATTATAGACACTCACACACACACACCACACACACACGCACACACACACACACGCAAAAATACAAACACACCTTGTACAAGAAGGCAAAGGTTATAGGATCATCAGAATTACAAAATCTCAAACTTTAATCAGGTGTCCAAATTACTCCTATTTATCTTTTCCTACGTACAGTAGACAGAATAACAAGACGGGAATGTATTTTTAATAATTGTATTTTATAATCTATTACTTTGTGAGCAGGTCAACTTGCAACAAAATGTGTGGGATAAAGATCTAAAGTGTGTATAAAAGGTACGAAACAAAGCAAGACAGAAAAATACAAGAAATAAAACATCCTAAAAATATATATCTTCCTCGACTGGGGATCCAACCTCAGACCCTCTGATTTCCGGTCAGACGTGCTACCATTACACCACAGAGATTCCTGATAGTTGTGACTATTTTCATTCCTATAACATTCTTCACAAGTGTATACGTTTTACCCTGTGAACTGTGAAGCCTCACTTGCATCACACAACACAAACATTGAACACACTTTTAGATCTGTATCTTATATATATACCGGTTCCTGCTCCCTAATTTCTCCAAAAAAAAAAAAAGATTGTTTTACATTTTTTCCCATCTTGATTCGCTTTATTCAATAAATTCAAATTTATGAACATGATAAAAAATATATTCAGTAATCGTTGTTCATACCGTTGTCCAGCTATTTTGCCTTTGGTTTGTTTGTTATTTTGTTTTTTGTCTTTTGTACATACATCGTGCTTTAAAAAATATAAATAAAATTTAATTGATTTTAATTTTGGTTAATTGTATTAGTGTAAATGCACACATTATGATGCATTTATGATGCATAAATGAAGCTCGCTCTCGTTATCTCTCTCTCTCTCTCTCTCTCTCTCTCTCTCTCTCTCTCTCTCTACTTTGTAAGACTTACATTATATTTTTATTATAGCTTCATAAACAAGATCGCTTTAAAAACAAGACACATATAATTGGTGTGATTATCAATTATATTCATTATGAAATTGTTTGTTTAATCGGATAATACTGTTATTTATCAATAACGTCGTCGTCAGCATCACCATCATCATAATCATCATCATCATCATCATCATCATCATCATCATCATCATCATCATCATCATCATCGTCATCATCATCATCATCATGTTTATACTCATGGCTGACACTATCAACATTTCGATAACCACCATCACCTCTATCTTTATTATCAAAATCATCATCAATATTCTCATGTCTCTATCACTAAAGTGCCTTTGATGATTAAATCATTAGTGACAGACGGGATATATTACGATAACGCAATATCATATTTCCTGTGAATCAAAATAATTTATACTATTCCATTCAAAAAAGTAAATAAACGGGGTTATCTAACATCTAATTTCACAACATGTTTGAACGTCTCAAAGTTGTCAGATTGGTATTTAAAATGTCACATGATGCTTTCTTTCTTCATCAGTTTGGTGGCATTTATTTTGAAAACGCTTTAGGACTTACAGATTTTGTTTTGATTAAGATTAATACTACCTGGTTTTTTATGTTCATTTGCAAAGTTTTCATCAAATTTATGTATTTCACTAATTTTTTTACCTCAAGAAATTTGAAGTCTGTCAATAAATGTAAAACATATGCATTCTCTCAAACCATTTGGCATTGCTCTTTGACTTTTTAGGTATTTACAATCTGACAACCATGCACTGAAGAATGTTTTTTTTCCTGAAGTTGGTAATGCTTCGTTCTAGTCAATTTTACTATGAATCTTTCCAGAGTGAGTGTATTCCCTTAATTCTCTCCTTACCGACCATATTCATGATTTTTCCAGAAATGTTATACCTAACCATCACACAACTTGACTTTTTACATTCAAATTCATTAGAAATACGTAAATATTAGTCTAGACATGCATATTTTTGTGCAACATAAAAAGCTTTATAAAACAAAGATTTATCTTGAATATCGAACAGGCAGTCATTGATTGAATAAAAGGAAGCAATGATCACTAATACCTGAATGAAAATATACCCATCTTGGTAGATCATTTTTAACCCACCGCCTCTAAACGGTTTTATGTCGAGGTGGTTGAAATGCTTAAGAATAATTTATAGTCCTATATATAAAACATGAGTTAAGTTGATATAATTTAGTGAGGTAGTCTTTCAAAGCCATTGGAGCCGACATTTATTCCGGTTTCTATAGCTTGAAACGGGCAATAGCAATTACTTGCTATCCTTAGGATAGGACGCTTGACTAAAGCATAAAACGTTCCACCAGATCTAAGAGGCCCAGCTACCCAATCACTGCTGGGTGGGCTGGGAGGAGGGGGGGGGGGGGTCAGAAAAAATTCGACTGCACCCGTGATCGATCTCGGTCCCTTTGCGTGTGAATAGTGCTCTACCGACTGAGTTATCGGGACCCCCATTTTAGCAAGGAGAATAGATTATTTTCTTAAAGTGACAAAATCTAAATGATAACAATATCATATCAATTTTTAGTTGAAGTTCACTTTCTAACATCTGGTCCACTCCATCATAATAGCGGTTTGAAGTGGTGGGTCACATTTTAGAGTCCAGGAGAAACATTTCGAGATTTAGAAAGCTAACTGCTCGTGTGTTCATTGTACGGTTGAAATCAGGAATTATGTTATGCGTTTAAGTAAAATACCAACAACATCCACCAGCCGGACATATCGTACCTACACACAAGATTGAGTGCAACCTTGAACGCTTATAGTTTGATTAATATTGATGCTATGAGTTTGTTTGTTTTTTAATTACAACATCCGCCAGTTGGATATAACGTACCAACACACAAAATTATGTGTAACCTTAAACGTTTATAGTCCGATTTATATAATTTAGTAAGTACTACTGACACAATTAGCTTGCTAAAAACAATAATAAAGATCTAGGTGACTTCAATTTCATTTCTTCTATAATGAAAACTTATAATAACCAAAATGGCTGTCTAAAAGAAGAAAAAAAGGAGTTAAGCTACGTTAATTTCGTTTCTTCTTTAAACTAAGCATTTGCTAAAGAATTTCTAAACTAACTGTTGTTGTGGTCGCGTTGTGCAAATACACTTTTGTTGTCTGAAATTTACTAAATCATATAATACTAAAAGTGATTCCTATTTGTATACATGACACATTTTGTACAGTTGACACTAAATTTGACATGTTTTTTTATACTTTACTGATTTGCATATTTATAACTTTCTGTTTCATTCTCCATATCTGTCAGATTTGTGTAAACGAGGACCACGCTAATATCCCATTCGTTGACAATAACAACGCTGGGAATTATATTCTTAATTTTTCTATTTCAGGAAATGAAATTGTCGAAAAGTTGTTACCATTAAATGTAACAAAAAGCATTGCTCCGGATAGTCTCCATCCTCGTTTACTCAAGGAGATTGCTACACAAATTTATGAGCCATCCCTTTTTTATTATATTTAACAAATCTCTATCAAAGGCTGAAATTCCAGAAGACTGGAAATTAATCGATGTGACTGCCATTTACAAAAAAAGGAAAGGGAAAAGAACCTGAAAATTACAAACCGATTAGTCTAACTAACGGGTATTTTATGTAAAGTTATGAAATCCATTCTTAAAGATAGAATAATAAATTCTATATAAAATCAGAAAATGTTAAATAATTGTCAATACGAAATTAGAGAGAAACGCTCTTGTGTAACTCAATTATTACATGTCATGGAAGATTTTTCCAACATGATTGATGATGGTAAATGTATTGATATAATATTTTTTTATTTCAGTGAAGCCTTTGATTCTGTTCCTCATGAGAGTCTATTCAGAAAAATACAATCATATGGTATAACAGGGCCATTATATGATTGGATATGTTTTCTATCCAATTGAAAGCTGAGGGTAGTTGTAAATGGCGAAATGTCAAGTTCTAACAGTGTAACCAGTGGAGTACCTAAGGGAAGTGTCTTGGGTCCAATAGTTTTTATTATACATATTAATGATTGGCCAAATAACATTATATCAAAATGTCAATTGTTTGCAGATGACATTAGAATTTATAATGAATCTGATCAACATGTAATCATTCAGGATGGTCAAGGAGGTGGCAATCAAAATTTAATATCAACAAGTGCAAGGTATTGCATGTTGGAAAGAAAAATCCTAATCACATGTATTACTCAGATGACTCTTATTCAAACTTTTTTTCCTGATACAAATTTTGAAAGGGATCTTCGTGTTCTTTTTTGACCCATATTTGAACTTTGATGTACATATTAATGATTGTATTACTAAATCTAATCGCAAATTTTACATATTTGGATAATAGCGTGTTTCTTTCGTTATTTAAAACTATTATAAAACATGTTTTTGATTTCGGGAACAATGTTTGGAGCCCAATATATCTAAGAAGTACACCTCGGTTTGAGTGAATAAAATCTATTTCTGTGTTGGATGGAATTTAAATTTCAGGGAAAATCTTGCAAAATGGGAGGGGGGAGGGGGAGGGGGGGGGGGGGGAGGGGGGAGGGGGGGGAGGGGGAGGGGGGGAGTGGGGGGGGAGTTAAATATCAAAAGGCTTACTGTATTTTGAAGCAGCTACCCGAAAGCCTATAAACTGCGGCCTCCAAACAGAATGGTAGAATGGAGCATCGCGATTGCACATATTTAAGAGAAATTAATAATTTGTAAAAAATACCAGTTTGTATTTCTGGATATTTAATAGGAGAAATAATTATTTATAATCAATTTCAGTACCAAAGGGTTATTAAAATTTAGATTCATAACTGTATTTTATACCATCGATTCATTATTTAATTGTGAAAATGATTATATAATAAAGGGGATTTATGTTGACAGATGATCTAAATGAACATGACAGCATAATTATTGTAAAATAAAACGAATTAAATGTCTAATAACGACAATACATCCGTGTTAATCTCTTTTTTTTTTCCTCTCTAGAGTTTGTTTTGTGGGATTGTAGTCAACTAACTGCTATCCTTGCGCAATTTCGTTATTACCATGCTCAACGTACTTTCCATTGTTCAAAGTAATTTCACCACTCTGGGTTGGGTCTCTTTTCCTCCAATTGTGGATAAAGATTGATGCATTTATCTGTTTTCTATCTGTTTTCTAACTAACTCTCTGTCGTGGAATAAGATTACTGGAATAAGATATTTCCCTGGCCTTGGCCAGAATGCATAATTGGGAGGGAAAATAGTCAAATGTATAGTTATAGTTTCGTGAGATGATATTGTTTTCCTCTAAAAATCATTTTCAGTTAATTGTAAGAATTTGAGTGGGGACGGACCTGTGCTTGTGTCTGGATGAGGTTTTGAAGTGATCTCAAACTAAGAACACCAATAGTGTGATTTTGGAATCTACATCTGTTCCTTATTTGAATCATTCCTCTTTGTCTTACTTTATCTCGTGTGCTTTTAATATCTAGACTATTTTGACTGCCCCATTTTCTGTCTTTTTACTAGCGCTGAAACGACCTAAATGTGTCACGAGCGCCGTAAAACCCTTAAAAACAAATCAAAACATAAAAAAAACACTAGCCAGTTGGATTAAATTAATTTTCATTTCATACAGCAAAAACAGCCTTTTGTGGGGTTCATATGGGAACGATCACTTTCATTAATATCCACCTACCCATCTTCATTTAGATAGAATGAAGTTGACGTCACTCGGGTCTTTGTTATTTTTTTTTTAATATCCACGTTTATGAGTAATTCTCACTTAAATGTATTATCCATACTATAAAAGTTCATGGTTACACAGAGTTTCGTGCATTGACCTGTTTTGCTTCCGGATGGCAATGTTGTGAGCTTCTTAGTCAAGCGCATACTTCTATATTGTATGCGCTTGGCTAAGAAGCTCACAACATTGCTATCCGGAAGCATAACGGACCAACACACAAAACTATGTGTAACCTTAAACGTTTATAGTCTGATTGATACAGTTTAGTGAGAATTACTCATAAACGCGGATGGAAAAAAAATAACAAAGACCCGAGTGACATCAACTTCACTCTATCTATACAACTTGGTTTTTTTTTTACCTCGCAGAATACGCTCCACACTGGTACAATTAACAGGTCATATGAATGATTTATTTGTCTTAAAGCTGTTCACTGGCATAGTCGACCGACTTTACAGCCTCAACGGTAACGGCCTTCTCGAATTCTATGCAGTGGAATTTCCACTCTTCTCCGTTTGATGCCCTATCTCTGATGTTGTTGAGATTTATAGTTTGGTGTTAAGCGGAGGTTGATGTTTGGCTTTGTCAAATGAATGATATCACATTTTCTTTTGGTGCAAAAGCAGTCACCCTCGCTTGTTATAGTACACGTACATGCACAATTTGAGCTTGTTTAGATACGGAGTAAGGCGCTATATAAATGCCATATTATACTATTATTATTATTATTATTATTATTATTATTATTATTATTATTATTATTATTATTATTATTATTATTACAGGCCCATATCCATAACCAATTCTAAGCTCTACAATTTACATCATTACAAGTAACTATTTTTTTAAAGGGTTTTTTTCGCAACGTCCAAAGACTTATGGGTTGCAAAATAGCCAAGGGTAAGCAAACGTATTCACTGAATGTCCTCATTGGGCCTTTGAAATGCCCCAGTCAAAAGCAACACCATACAAGTTGGACGAGACATGGAACTTGTAAGGCGCTATTACATATGGATTTTACAACTGTAGTATATAGATAGTGAGTAACCGGAAGTAAGGAGCCTGCTTTTCTAAGGGATAAACTTTGCGTCTCCCGAACCATCGACTCAACTCGGAAAGTCAGATCACAAGCCGAGTTTAACACCATAGACTACAAGAACTGAGAGGAACAGTGAACAAGGAAACACATTTTCATTTCGTCCATTGAACCGTCAATAATAATAATAATAATAATAATAATAATAATAATAATAATAATAATAATAATAATAATAATAATAATAATAATAATAATGATAACGACAATAATAATGACAATAATAATAATAATAATAATAATAATAATAATAATAATAATAATAATAATAATAATAATAATAATAATAATAATAATAATAATAATAATAATAATAATAATAATAGAACGCACGGTATCCTCAACAATGAGACTTTTGGCGCTTTAAATTACATCAACACAAAACAATATAGAAAGTACACGACATAAAAAAAATGTTTTCAACGATTTGAATTCTCGGATGCTCTATGGAATGGTGTTCCATACAGGCGGACCAAAATGAGAAGGGACCTTGTTCCCGCCTTTGTACGAACGCGTGGGATAGCCAAATGGCTGGTGTCATTGGAGGAACGTAAAGGTCTGTTTGTTGAATATTTCATCAAGTTATGTGAGGTGGGGAGGGGCAGTGTTTTCAAGCACGTACTTTATATCATATGCTTTTGATTTCTGATCGTGTAAGTCAAGTCTATTTTGGAAGCTAGATGGCTGTGCTCCGACATGATTGCTCTATATCAGCGCCTTATAGAATAAAATGTTACACAACACGATGTACAATTATTTGTTGTTTTTTTCTAAGGTATTACGGCCCTTGCGACACACACAAACACACACACACACACACACACATACATACACATATATATATATATATAGTTCAAATCAGTGCCAGACGATGGACACTGAGACGATTAAATGCTGTGCATACAATTGGTCACTGGTGCTTAATAAATAGCAAGACACATGGGAATAGAAAACAAAAGTTGATCTCAGGAACAATCTATCTTTGATATCTTCTAAAGACAACTATTTGGCGCATTGTTGAGTCCTTGGGAAAGGCTCTTAACTCACATTTCTCTCACCGTACTCAGGTGGAAAATTAGTAATTGGCCGTTAACAGCGTTGTCTCTGTCCGAAAAAATTGTAATATCGCCTAACAGGCGTCATGTCCCGTCCTACATGTTAAGTGTTGGGTTGGTCAGGGACCCCCCCCCCCCCCCCCCTGTAAAGTGCGTCTAATGGAAATTGCGCTATATAAAACCTCAATTTAAAAAACCCAAAGCTATCGCATGCACATTACCGAGACTACAAAAAGGAAATGAAAGGGGAACGTCATCTCTCACAGAACACAAATATAATAATAGATTGTCTTCCTTACAGAAAAAGACTCCAGCCAGTGTCAGGGCATAACAACTTTGTGAGATTTAGGTTACGGACGACGGAAATCCGATAGAAGCAACAAGTATAAAACACCGAGACAGAAGGCATTACCAGTAACTTCAAACAATTCCATGGCTTACCCATTTTCACTCTGGGTCTAGTAAAAAAATAAAGGGTCATACAAGGTCAACAAAATTTCAAACAATTTCAATTTTTCTTTCTTCTTTTTTGTGTTGATATTGGCATAACGATCTTTTCTCTCGATTTGATTACTTGATTACATGAACTACAGAGTAAGTTCAGCATTACAACGGAATGTTAAAACCAAGACATCGTGGTTATTATTATTGTCTTCACATCGACATTATATCAAACCCAGACTTGTCTTCTCGACAAAATGGAGTGATCAAAATTATATTGTCTGGCAACCCTTTCTATCAAGGGGACACAACTAATAAAATAAAAACTAAGTTATCTCAGTAATGGTTTTTATCGCCCTTGGCCTTGTTAATACGATTCCTGCAGAATTATATATGAACAGTCTACGCCGGTCTGAAACCCTCTTCGGGCTTTCTTATACATATATTCTGACGAATTTGTTTTTGCTAGAAATGATCCACGCCTTGATCAAATAATTTAATTTGTTGAGTGGACTAGATTTGGAAAATTGAAATTATGATTTTAAAATATAAGACTTGACTTAAATTTAACTCCTTGATTGTGATGAATAAAAATATAATATTTGATTTTAAAAATGCATTTTATTTTACTAATTGTTTAGACATGAACGTTAATTTTTAAAAGTCTGTATAACGACAAAATAATGAATTCCAATCGGTACGTTGGGTCAATGAAAATGTGCAAATGGATAAGAATAGTCACTCCTTATTTATAAACACACTCATATTGAAAACAGCGGTTGCTAAAGGCATATCCAATGTTATTAGAAAAGGCCCTGTATATATATATATATATATATATATATATATATATATATATATATATATATAATATATATATTATTTAAAATATTTACCACATTGTTTGGGGCAGTCTACATCAATGTTTCAGGCTTAATTTGCCATCTTCAGGACTGAGTTGTTTTGTTGACTGTTGTTGTTTCTTGAAGTGGTTCCGGTTTGAAGTTAATTAAGAGGAATTTGCGCCGATGGGGACACTTTCCGTAGATCTCACTTTTCATGTTGAGTGTGGCTTCATGAGGTTGTTTGATTATAGTATATTTTTCTTCCGGGCATAAGCTACATTGTTTTGATGTTGGTGTGTATCCTGTTGCTTTAGATAAAATTTTCCATGAAATGTTGTGGTCTATTTTGTTGTCTTTTAATTTCCAAATATGTTTGCTGAGTTTTGTGGATGTTTTTTTGATAGTGTTTCTAAATGTTGAGGTGTGGATGATGTATTTTGTTTTGAAGTTGTTTTCTGTTAGTCCTACATATTTTTTCTTGCTTGTTTGTTTTAGTCTCGGTGACTGTGGCTTGGTAAATTAAGCTTGATTCTAAGCATTGTTTGTTTAGCGGGCAATGTTCTTTATTTCTGCAGTTGCATTTTCTAGTGGGTGGGTTTTGCTCTTGTCGGTGGTTTATTAATATTTTTTTGTTGTGGCTTGAAATTATTTGTTCTATGTTGCGCATACACGAGTAACTTATTTTTATGGTATTCCTGTTGATAATTTTATGTAGCTTGTGGTTTTTTGGAAAGTGTGTATCAATTAACTTCAGGAACTGCTGTCCTATGTTTGTGCTGACGTTTATGTCGAAAGGTGGGTTGAACCAAGTTATGTGTCGTTTTCTTGTTTTACGTTCTTCACTTGTGTGTTGGGGTTTACATGAGAGGGAGGCGTCTGTGTATACAAATGGTGTGTTGTATCCACTTTTTGTGAGTGCTTCTTTGTAGGGGGTGGCTGCGACGTTGAATATCTCTCTGTTTTCCGAAAGTTTGCTCACCCTCAGTGCTATGTTTTTTGGTATGTTTTCAATGACGGGACGGGGGTGGTTGCTGTTTTTATTAATGTAGCTAATGGTGTTGTTTGGTTTTCTGAACGGTTGGAACTTTTCGTACCATATTTGTATCAAACACGATTCAATACACAGCTCCGCACCGTTGAGCACTCTTAGACACAAAATGGATACTACGCCACAACTTAGACCTACTACTTTCCCATATTCTACAAAGAATATCCCTACCTGCAACAGAAAATCTTACATTAAATCACTAATAGCAAGAACAGAAACATTTGTCAAGAATCTACGATGGAGAACATTCTTTTTTCTGAACCCACATTTAGAAACCACCCACAAAAAAACGTCACACATCATTCCACAATCAATAGAATGTACTCGAATCGCTTTCAGGTGTTCCAGGCCAACAAAAACACTAAACATGTAAAACAAGATATGACGCCTGTCAGGAGCATTTACAATTTTTTTCGACACTGATAGACCTGTTTCACACCTGAGTATGTGAGAAAATCTGAGGGAAAAAAAGCCTTTGAGCAACGATAGTTGGACTCAAACCAGGGTCCTGCAGGCAAGAGGCTAAGTGGATATTACAAGACCACAAAATCCACGCAAGCTTGAACTTTATGTCAGGCCCGACAGATAGGTGGGCAAAAATCATTTGGATCTTTAGGCAACAATGGATCGGAAGGAAATCTGTTTGGACGATTACATACCTATAGTTTTACTATAGTTACGTCATTGCTTGGACCATTACTGGGTTGGTTGCAATTCCGAATACTGTTATATTAACTAAGCTAAGCGTTAAGCACGCTTTAGAAGGAGCAAAAATCGGCAACGAATCTTTCAGTAACTCCCATTAATTTACCCAATCTTTGGTACTAACTCCGTTGCTATCATTTTAACTCTTTTAAAACTAAGTATTGGTCGGGTAGAAAATTGATTCATAGACAACCCGATTTCGAGGTCAGTAACCAATTGATCCAGTGTGAGCCGACTCCAACTCCTTAAGTTTTTCCATCACAAGCACGCTTTATTTTTCTCCCACCAGTATTGCGATTCTATATCGCTGTCTCGATAATGCTCGAAGATACAAGATATAAAACGTATAAGTACAATACGAGTGAATTTAAAGTTTTTTTTGTTTTTTGTTTTTTTAATTCGGGACGTGGGCGGACAGTCGTTAGAATTGTGCTATCGTACTATCTCAGTTGTGTTTGTATTTCATAATCATATCCTCTACGCTAGGAGGCCATGTGGCTGAGTTTATCCCAGTTTCTGTATCGTGAAACGCCCAAAAATTATTTGCATGGGAGCCGATGAATGTGACGCTAGCCCATCGCTAAGTACTTTCCGCCAGATCTATAAGACCCAACTACTCAATCAATGCTGGGAGGACAGCGACTTAGCTCGGGAACGATCTCGATCCCTTTGCATGTGAAGCGAGTTCTCTATCAACTCTACTATCCGGACAAGCCTTAATGACAATAAAATGGATGGGGGGGGGGGGGGGGGGGGGGGGGGGGGGAGAATTAAACAATTCAAATTGGAAACAAATCCGATGAGTTTCACAGTTCAAGGGACATAACAAATACATACAATTTCGGGTTAACTGCAGCAGTATGTTATTTCCCTTATGGTTAGGGGGAATGCCATTCTTATGACAATATTAAGGTCTCTCTCTCTCTCTCTCTCTCTCTCTCTCTCTCTCTCTCTCTCTCTCTCTCTCTCTCTCTTTCTCTGTCTCTCTCTCTATCTATCTATCTATCTATCTATCTATCTATCTATCTATCTCTCGTCATTGCTAATGAAGGTGGCCAAAATCTATAGTTATAAACTATGCATTAGAAGAATAAAAAACATGTATCATTAGTGACCATCATCAGCATAGGTTGATTCAGTTTAGTGAGAGTTACTCATAAACGCGGATGGCAAAAAACAATAACAAAGACCCGAGTGACGTCAACTTCGAACTATCTATATCTGTGCGCGTTGTACCGCGTATCATGTATCACTTAATGATTATATGAGTGGCTAATTATAGAAGATTTGTTTTGTTTTGTTTTACTGATTCTTTGTGTGTGTTTTTTTGTGTGTGTGTGTGTGTGTGTTTTTTTTTTTGTTTATTTGTTTTTTGTTTGTTTTTGTTTTGTTTTTATTTATTGATTTGTAGGCCATGTGCAGAGGGATTTGTTTTGTTTAAACAAGCTATCATCAGTATCATTATTGTTATCCATAGGTGACACGCACTCTGTGATATGTTATAGGATGGAAAGGGGGGGGGGGTGCTCAGTTGGTAGAGCACTCACATCACACGCAAAGGGAACGAGATTTGGTGCAGTCGAGGTTTTTTTTCTGACCCTCCCCCCTTCCACTTAGCAGTGAATGGGTAGCTGATGAGTCTGTTAGATTTGGCTGAAAGTACTTTGCGATAGACTAGCATCCTATCTAAAGGATAGCAAGCAATTGGTATTGTCCGTTTCACGCTATGGAAACCGGGATAAATTCCGGCTCCATGGGTCGAATGGCTCTGATGGACTACTTTTATAGAATATCACGCGGTTCTTTATAACGTTTTAGACCGCCAGTTTAGTCATTAGTTCTCATTTAATTCTGTCAAACAGGCTCTAAGCGTTAATGGTTACACATACTTTTGCGTGTTTGTACGATTGATGTACTGACAAGTAAGAAGAACTGACAAGTATTTTACTTAAACGCATAACACGAATACAGAGTGTGAAACTCAGTTTATCATTTTGATTATAACACATGTGATCAAAATCCAAGATGACCACAGGTCATGTAGAGAATCGAGTCTTAACGGTACCATACAAGTATTATTTTAATGTCGCTTTTTAGACTCGTTCTCTTGTCAAGACAAAGAAGGAATTTGGAGTCGGGTGACATGGACTTACTTGCAAGTTCGAAATTGTTATTGGTGCAATGCGTTTAAGCAAAATACTCACACATCTGCAAGCCAAATATTACGCACCAACACACAAAACTGTGCAACCTTGACCATTTATAATCTGATTTATACAATTTATTGAGATCTAATCTCCAAATGGCTTTCTAAAAACGTTATAACAAAGAGCTGAGTGACATCAATCTTGTTCCTTATATCGGCTCATTGTTGAAATGGAAATACTCTCAAGCCGACGCAATATGTATGTTGTCCATCACAACACTTTTAAATCAAGTCCAGTACTACTTTGGGTTATCAGACCTGCTAATGTGTGCACATTGCTCTATATAAAAGCCCGCGATTCGAAATTATTCTTAAATAATTAATCACATTTTGATCTTTTTGATGAAATAATTTTCACCAAAAAAATCTGATTATCTACGAATATAAAGTTATTTTCTCATTATTGAAACACATTATAAATCAAATATTTTACCTTCTACGACCGCAACATGAATGCTGTTTAATGATTAAAAACTAATTCAGTTCCAAAAACACTGACCTCATGGGGAATCTAGCTGTACGTTAAGGAATACTCTGGTAAGTCATGAATATATTTGAGCCAGACATTAGCAGCTGCCTTTTTCCATGCAATAAAGTCCGGGTAAATTAGATAAGGTTGCAGCAGACCGCGTTAAATTGAATTTGGAAGTGTTCGGGTCAACAAACGAGCTTTCATGGTCATTTGAGCTCACGACATCTATAAATCAATAAACCAATTCTTTAGGGAAATTAGCCACCACCTGGACTCTGCCTTTCTTTGATGATGATGATGATGATGATGATGATGATGATGATGATGATGATGATGATGATGATGATGATGATGATGACGATCATGATGATGATCATGATGATTATGATGATCATGATGATGATGATGATGATGATGATGATGATGATGATGATGAAAATGATACCAATGATGGTGATGATGATGATGATGATGATGATGATGATGATGATGATGATGATGATGATGATGATGATGGTGGTGGTGACGACGATAATGATAATAATAATAATTAGAAGAAAATAATATATCCAGATACTCTTTCCAAGTTTATTAGCATACAAAGAAAATGGAAAATAACGATTTCTTAAAAATTACCGTAATAATGCTTGTTGTTGTCAAATTTATAATAAAATCAATACAAATGTAACTTCATGTGAGAATAACAATGTTAATAATGATGATGGTGATGATGATGATAATGATGATGATGATAATAATAATTAATAACAATAATAATAATAATAATAATAATAATAATAATAATAATAATAATAATAATAAGAAGAAGAAGAAGAAGAAGAAGAAGAAGAAGAAGAAGAAGAAGAAGAAGAAGAAGAAGAAGAATGATAAGAATAATGATAAGTATAATAATAGTTGTGAGCATTCAAAATGTCAACAAAGAAACAATAATAAAATGCAAGAAGTGATTATTAATAAAAGATGAAAAAAATAAACTAACTACTAATATTACCAGTTTTCTACTTTTTGGTCAAGTTGCCTCAATAATTTTTGTGGCAATCGACAGATGACATCTGAATTCCCTCAAATTCGGCAACAAGCCCTTCTTCTTTTCTTTAGAATAATTCTCGATCACCAAATGAACCAGAGACTTATTGATAAACGAGCGTCAAATGTAAAGACCAGCAAGTGGTTTTCACTGTCAATTTCATGCTGCGGATACTATGAGGATAATAAAAGTAGCCGGCTGTCTCAATTCGGTATTATGTCGGGATGAACTATTTGCGTCTATGTGGTCTAGTGGTATGACACTCGTTTTCAGATCAGAATGTCCTGGGTTCGAGCCTCGTTCGACGCATAGTTGAATCCCTGGAAAAGACTCTTTACTCACATTCTCTCACGGTATTCAGGCGTAAAATGAGTACCAGCGAGCTGAGTCTGTTAGATTTGGCTGAAAGTACTTTGCGATAGACTAGCATCCTATCTAAAGGATAGTAAGCAATTGCTATTGTCCGTTTCACGCTTGGAAACCGGGATAAATTCCGGCTCCATGGGTCGAATGGCTCTGATGGATTACTTTTATAGGATATCACGCGGTTCATCATAACGTTTTAGACCGCCAGTTTAGTCATTAGTTCTCATTTAATTCTGTCAAACAGAATCTAATCGTAAATGGTTACACATACTTTTGCGTGTTTGTACGATTGATGTTCTGACAAGTAAGAAGAACTGACAAGTATTTTACTTAAACGCATAACACGAATACAGAGTGTGAAACTCTGTTTATCATTTTGATTATAAAACATGTGATCAAAATTCGACCACAGGTCATGTAGAGAATCGAGTCTTATTGGTACCATACAAGTATTTTTTTAATGTCGCTTGTAGTATCGCCTATCAGGCGTTTTATCTCGTTCTGCCAGATGAGTTGCTGTTGGTTAGGGACCCTTTTTAAAGCGCTTTGAGCACGTTTAGTGGATATTGCTCTATATAAAAGCTCAATCATAAATAAAACAACTATGCGCTAGAAATCAGATTTATATCCACAAATATGAAAATTGTGTTTAATTTCTATTCGTTATTTTAGAGAATAAATACAATGCCTTACATTGCAAAGGACGCACCGTTCGTAATTTGTAACATTTTAGTATAAATTTGATCTTATTGGTCTCATTCATCCCGACATAACACCGTTATGAAATGAAAGGTCATATTATATTATTATGACGGGTCATTTAATATTTCAATATAAAAAAGAGTAATCATAATTGCATCAATGCTAATTTTCAGATAGTCTATAAAATATTTACAAAGCTATCGATACAAAAAAATTCCAAATCAGTCCAAATTCGACAAGAGCAGTCAAAATACGATTCAGATAGTGGTGCGGCTTGTAGGTCGAGTGGTATGACACTCGCTTTCGGACCGGAAGGTCTTGGGTTTGAACTTCGCTCGGCGCATAGTTGAGCCCTTGGAAAAGGCTCTGCTCACTTTCTCTCACCGTACTCAGGTGTAAAATGAGCACTTGGCCGTTAACAGCGTTGTCTCTGTCCGAAAAAAATTGTAATGTCGACTAACAGGCGTCATGTCCCGTCCTACATGTTAAGTGTTGCTGTTGGCCACGTTTAGTGGATATTGCGCTAGATAAATGCTCTAGTTTTTTTAAAGTCCACATTCGACCACACTGGCCAAGCGTTCCACCTAAGCAAGCAATTAACACCCGACAAAGTACCGACTCCACATTTGATTAAAGCGTTGCACAGCTGATAAAACTGACAAAATTTGTTCTAAAATTAATGCGGTTGAATATCTGACTAAACCATTGAAATGTCGATCAAAATATGAAAACGATCACGCAATCCTTCTGGTAAATGTGTCAATGCTTGGCAAGTCAGATCGAACTCCATTGAGTTGACATCTATTTGTTTTTGTAGTCCTTGATAAAAAATAAGACATCACACTAGATGGTGGCAAGGGGCGGCTGCATAACTTGAAAGGTTGGTAGGGACGCTGAATTGGCTATGGGTTAGAAAATGAGAATTGAGAAGGGGGTTAGGGGGGGGGGGGGGGGGGGGGGGAGAAGGGTAGTGTGAAATGAAGATGAAGAGGAATATAAGATTTTTGAACACCGAGCGACATTGGGAGCGCGCTTGGACATATGTTCCATATTTCAAAAAATTTTTAATAATACTTTACATGATATTTCATCACGTTCATCAAAGAGGTATAAATTCAACCGATATCAAATATAGACTTAAAAATTATCATTTTGGTAAAGAAAACCTTGTGTGGCAAAATATATTTTTAGTAAAATCTGATGCGTGTAGAAAAGTATTTGTTTAACTCATACGTTTTTGTTTTGGTATTTTTTGGGGGGGTTTTTTGGGTTGTTTTTTGTTGTTGTTGTTGTTGTATTTGTGTTTGTTTCTTTTTTTTTAATTTTGTTTTTGTTTTTGTTTTGTTTTTGTACTTTTGCAAAGGATAACAGGGATGCATCATAGTATTTATGTTATTACGCTATATAAATCGAGGTGTTTTTTTTTTCTCTACAACGGAAGAGGTGTAAAACCGCAGTAATTCTTTGAATATTTATGATAGTGAAATTGAAACGTCTAGCATTATTTTAAACCATGTAAACTATTGTAATAGGATTCAATAGTCTGATGCCACGTCCACCCAGCGATGAGCAGCTTGGTTCTAAACAAAGAAAATCTGTACTTTTTATTCTTCATGCTGGCTAGAACTTTTTCACATGTCATGTGATCAGAATGTATAAAAGTCAAAACATGACCAGATTTAAAACATTTTCTCCTCTGATACACTTTTATGCTCGTCGGAGAAAGTATTTCATAAGGGCGTCCGCCATTGTTCCGATAGTTTAGAACCAATTACTAAGTTACTATCTGTCATTACGAGGGAAGTGACGTCACGACTGTTGAAGCCTATTATTGCTAGTGCAAAACAAGCATTATAGCAAATACAAACCTGTCATAAATTGGCAATCCGTGTTGTGCTCGAAGTCTCTCTTGTCTCCAGTGGTAACAACATTGAGCTCCTCCAACAAGACACAGCGCCGCACCCATGGCCATGAACAATACACCAACTATGTTATCATTAACCAGTCCTTGGAGACACAGGAAGATGGCGATATCTGGTGAGGCAATTCGCAACATTGTTATGAAAATAGTCCTATTGATTTTAAGCTGCTAGAAGCTGCGTGATGACTGTACCAAATAATAAACAAAGCTGAATAAAACAACTTGAAAAAAGAACAATATGCTGTTGGGTTTTTTTTAGGAATGTTTGTTTATGTGGCTGAATAAGGGTTTAGAGCCCGAAATGTTCCGTGTTTAGTATTTAGTTAAGCCATTTTTATTTGAAGATCTCATTATCTCTTAATTTTCCATCCCTATGCATGCTCATGTGCAATATAAAGCTATAAGTTTCAAACCAAGGAATTAAATAAGTATTGTTTATTATTATATTATGAACTCTGATTCTGAATCACAGGCTGTTACATTGTAAAATAAAAAAAAAAGTATAGTGCTGATCACGAATGTGAAATTACTGGACTGATTCGTAATATTAGGTTCAAAAGACTTTTGGGGGGAAGGGGGGAGGGAGGGGGCGGATTTTTAATTATAAAAAAAGACAGTGAAATAACAAGCAGTGGCGTGGTGCCTTTGGTCAATTTAATGTTGAGCACCAATGATTCTTTAAAGAAAATAACCTTTTTATAATAATGAAATTCTTTTTATTGTCAATCGTTTTAAAATTCTATATTGAGTTACATTGTTACGTTTCATCTATGTCATTTGTGCGCTTTGTGGTATTATGGTATGACATTTGCCTTTCGAAGCGTAGATATATTTGGTTCAAGCCAACTTTGGTTTGCGCAAAATTGAGTTTTTGATAAATTGAATGCTCTTTTTTCGCATCCTCTCATCACACTCAAGTGCAAAAGGAGAACCTGGCTTAACAGTGTTTTCCCTCTCGAAAAGATTGCCATAGTGCCTAACAGGCGTTGTGTCTTGTTCTAAATGTTGGGTGTAACTGTTATCTTGGGACTCATAATGAAGTTTTCTGAGCACATTTTAGTGGATATAACGCTATAAAAATCTAAATATTATAAGTTCTTACCAACAAATGAGACTGGGACACAAGAAAAAAATCCGGAAACCGACAAAATGCGTGCCAATGAACACTCATTGAGGTACTTGACAGCTCTGTGATTGAAAAGATAAATGCATGGTGTGAGTGTGTGGAATTATTGGATTATGATGTTAGCTGCTTTTTATACTTGATATGTATTGGTTTTTATGAATTGGGAGTTTCCTCTACTGACGACAGATCAGTACTTGGTAAATCAATAAATTGAATTTAATGGTCCTCGCTTGAGGAGTAGCGGTAGAGATCGGGGTAGGACTGAGCGGAAGTAAAAACCACAGTCCATTTCGTTAACTCTCTTACTTCTTTGAGTATTAATCTGAGATCTGGTCATGTTGTATATATGTATATATATATATATATATATATATATATATATATATATATATATATATATATATATAGAGAGAGAGAGAGAGAGAGAGAGAGAGAGAGAAATTAATAGATAGAAAATAGATAGATAGATAGATAGATAGATATATAGATAGATAGATAGATAGATAGATAGATAGATAGATAGATAGATAGATAGATAGACAGATAGATATATAGAAATATAGATAGATAGAAATATAGTTAGATACATGGATAGATAGATAGATAGATATATAGAAAGATATATAATAAATATATATATATATATATATATATATATATATATATATATATATTGATTAATTGATAGATAGATACATTGATAGGTGGGAAGATAGAGATATAGTTAAATAGGGAAGTTGTTGAATGGATGACTGTGGCAATGTAGAGTGGTAATTCTAGAGTAATCAGAGATAAACAAGTGAAATCAAATCAAATGCCTGTAATCAACAATCAAACTTATATATATATATATATATATATATATATATATATATATATATATATATATATACAGTGGCGTGGCATGCTTACAGTGGTGCCAAAACCAGAAGATAATGACTTACACATGCTATATTTGTAAATACAAAATATTGGAAAAAAAATTAAGGAAAAAACTTAAACAAATAAGTAAGAGGCGGTATATGCCATTTCTCAGTTGTTTTTTAAATGCTGTAATCCATTTTAAACTGATGGATGCGGTGCCAGGCACCAAGTAAACCAATAATATAGCCACGCCCCTGTATATATATATATATATATATATATATATATATAAATATATATATGGATCTTATAAATAGATTATATATATATATATATATATATATATATATATATATATTATATATATATATTATATATATATATATACACGATAATTTCAAATTTATTACATTATGATATATCAACATCTCCTAACCCATGCTAAAAATAACAACAGTTAAGAGGGGAGTAGATTTTGATGCCAAGAAAATATCGATCCAGTTGGCGGTTCTGTCCGTTTGGCCATAGCACGTTGTTTTGCAGTCAGTGGATACTTTTGGCATGTTTCCAAACTTTTCGTCTGTATTATTATCATTTCATCTCCTTGGTGTTTTTGACAATCAAACGTTTATATCACACTCACCCTACATGCACACAAACACAAACACGCACACACAATTATTATCATGCACAAATACACAAGCTTTTATATCATGACTAATTAATGAATTTTTGACTTTATCAGAAATGCGAGCTTGTTTACGCAAACGCTGACCGACTCTCTGAGACCAACGGATCAATGTTGAATCCGTCTAATTCACTCTCATTCTCCGGTATTCATCATTCATACTCCTATCATCTATTTACCTGTCCATCTACTTATCTCTCTATCTATATCTATGTCTATTGATATTCATAAATGAGGCTGTACAAGAGGGTCGTTTTGTAAAATTCGATGCAAAAAGATATCAGTATTAAGTTATTTTGAAACGTAGCGGATTTGTTTTTCTTGGTTTCTTTTAGTTGAATACTGAGAAATCATTTTAAACACTGTCAGTTAAGCACCAAAAATATAGCAGAAAGAGCTGCCCATAGGGTAGAAAAAGCGTGAACAAAATTGATAATTAATCCACAATTTTGAAACAATTTTAAAAAGTAATATTGTCATTATTTTGCTGAGCACTCCATAGTTTGCGGATTATTTTCATGTTTTAACCAAGAACAAGTGAATTAAGGAAATCTTCCACACCTTCACTACAACAAACATTTTGTTTTCCAACTGTTTTTCATTCATCAATTTTATCATTGGAAGTTTGTACCCAATCTGTCTTTGTAATCAACCTAAAAACGTTTAAGATAAGATTTTTGTGTTACTGGAATTAATAATGTGGGTATATTAATTAATATTATTGTTGTTACAATCAATGTTATAAACTTCTGTTTAGATCGGATGATCGCAGTTCAAATCGAGGAGAAACAAGCTTTTTTTTTGGGGGGGTGTCATCGGAATTTTAATAGTTTTGTTAAAAGTGTATATACTATCACGTTTACTGAACTTTAAATGTACCATTAAAATATCCATCTATAGCTTAACGCACAGAGTACATACAAGTCTATATGCTAAGTTGATATTAGTACTTTCTTCCCATGGGTTTGGTCAATCCCCGTCTCCTGTATGTATCAATTTACAGATGGTTTTATTATTGCAAGAATTCTTTTAATATGCAATGGAGTCTTTACCGGTGATCATAGAATTACATATTACCCAAGAGACCAGGCTGTGGTACATCAAGAGCAGGCCAAGAAATCAATTAGTTTACAGTGGCATGTAAGGAGTTGGACAACAGTGAGAATGGATAGATTAGTTGACGAAAAGCGTTAATCATAATATTATAAAAATATTGACAAAAAACGGTTTGCTAGATAAATAGATAGATGCACATATATGGATAGATAGATAGATAGATAGATAGATAGATAGATAGATAGATAGATAGATAGATAGATTTAGAGATATAAAGGTGTATATATATATATATATATATATATATATATATATATATTATATATATATATATATTCTATATTAGCTCTAACCATCATTATCGAGCACTTTCGTACCTACAAGTACCCACCAACACTCATATATATATATATATATATATATATATATATTATATATATATATATATATATATATATATTCTCATCTCATTCTGTTATATCCTCCGACATTGTTGTCGGTTGTTGTCGGAAAAAAATAACAGAATGAGTTAAGAATAAATAAATAATTCGCTCCAAGAAACTGTCGAGCACTCTACTTGACTCCAGCTAATTCCTCTCAACCACACACACACACACACACACACACACACATATATATATATATATATATATATATATATATATAGAGAGAGAGAGAGAGAGAGAGAGAGAGAGGGAGAGAGAGAGAGAGAGAGAGAGAGAGAGAGAGAGAGAGAGAGAGATCAATAGCGAAATGTATTCTGAAGCTTAAAAGTTGGTTCTATCTATGTTTTAAAACAGCATCAAAAGGCAATCCACCCCCCCCCCCCCCCCAACCCACTTTTTTTTTTTAATCTGATAGGAAACAAAATTTGAGAACTGGCCAAATTTTCACCGAAGCCTCCCATCAATGGAGGATTACATTCTCCATCATAAAGAAGATGTGCATCCCGATAGAGCAAAACAGCACGAGGCTAGGGGTGAGTGGAGGTCTTTGTAAGGGTCCGGATTTGGGGTTGGGGGTATGAAATTGCCAAAAGGGACGTGCGGACTCTCAGCCCCTATTTATAAAACAATAAGATTATCATTACAATAATGGGCGGACGGAATGGCCCTTTTTGTTTGCAGTCGGGAGTGTGTTGTTATAATATTATTATTGTTTCACTAGAAAAGGGGGAAATGGGTTTATTTAATATAAAATATTCCGCAGTGAATACAAAACAGCTATTTTAAAATAATTACCAAGCTCTAGATTTCACCCAAATGAGGAAATAGAAGTAAAGTACAAATATTTCATTT
>NC_088361.1:36994836-37007336 GCF_034508935.2 Berghia stephanieae
GGGGGGGGGGGGTGGCTATATATATGTGTAGGATTGGGACCATGTTTGATCTTGTAACAAAGTCAAGCGAATCACTCACGATCAGAGACCCGTTGGTTGTGATTAATTTAGCGTACTCAGACACATATCTTTTTTTTAAATTTTGACCAAGATATAATGGCTTCAAATAATAATAACAGACTCTTATAGAGCGCACGATATCCTCAACAGTGAGGCTCTTGGCGCTTTAAATTACATGAACACAAAACAATATTTAAAGTACATGACATCAAAAAGAAATATTTTCAAGGATTTCTTGAAAACAGACAATGATTTGGATTCTCGGATGCTCTGTGGAATTGTGTTCCATACAAACGGACCAAAATGAGAAAAGGACCTTGTTCCCGCCTTTGTAAGAATGCGTGGGATGGTCAATCGGGTGGTGTCATTGGAGGAACGAAGGTCGGGTTGTCGATTATTTCTTTAGAAGTTCTGTGAGGTAGGGAGGGGCAGTGTTTTCCAGACAGCAATAAACTAGGACACATGCTTTAAATTTGATTCTTTTCTCAACAGGCAGCCAGTGTAATCTTCGAAGGAGAGGTGTGGTACGAACAGGTTAACATAACAACCAAATGGTCCCCCGCCCAAAAAAAAAAAATTAATGATTTTTTGCCTTTTTGATAAGTCGACAATATTGTCCATTACAGCAATGTTAAACTAGGCCCATAAGTGAGTTCGGATGTCAGGCCTGCATAAATGTACACATCGGTTCTGAGCAAGGTTGTTCCTTTTAATATAATAATAATAATAATAATAATAATAATAATAATAATAATAATAATAATAATAATAATCATTATTATTATTATTATTATTATTATTATTATTATTATTATTATTATTATATTATTATTATTATTATTATTATTATTATTATGCTCAAAACATATATAACACTATAACTCCTAGATATCAGATTCTAAACGATTAAATTACTTATCACTTTGGCTTAGACATACTCACTCACACACACACACGTACACACACATACATACACACAAACTCACACACAAACAAACAACACAGACCAGACGCCTATCTTGCTTCTCATAATAGCATCTACTAAAATCGGAACAGAGATGTTTTAAGCGAACTTTTTAAAATAGAGATTCTTTTCCGCGGATGCTCTATGGTAAGGATTTCCAAACAGAGGGCCTAAAATGAGAAAAGGATCTCATTCCAGCAATTGGAAAAAAAATATTGCGTACTCGAGGGACAACTAGTTTGGTGAATCACTGGCCGAACGTAAGGGACAGGGTTTTGAATATCTTTCAACAAGTTCTTAACGGTAGGAAGGGGTAGTACTTTCAAGATAACGATACACTAAAACGCAAGCTTTGAATTTAATCCTGATACATTAAAAGAAACACTTTATAGGATGAGAACTTCGTACGGCTATGTGGTTTTGTGGTATGGCACTCGCATTTGCTCGACGCATAATTGAGTCCATGGAAAAGGCTCTTTACTCACATTCTCTCACCGTATTCAGGTGTAAAATGAGTACCTCGTCGTCAACAGCGTTGTCTCTGTCGGAAAAAAAAAATAATATGGCCTAACAGGCTTCTTGTCTCGTTCTACATGTTACGTGTTGCTGTTTGTCAGGGACCCTTTGTAAAGCGCTTTGAGCACATTTGATGGTTATTGCGCTTTATAAAATCTCAAGGTTTTTTGTTTTGTTTTTGATTTTTTATAAATTTATATAATTCTTCTTTCGTGACAATCATAGGTTCCGTCAATTTTAATACACAGATATTTTTTTATGAATTAGTAAGCTAAAATAAATAATCCGTAAAATGCTAGGAATGAAAGGTCATTTATTTATAAAGTAAAATGATTGAAATTAACAACAGATAGTCAGTCATTTTACTTACGTTATCCTTTGTTCAACCTACAAAAGGGAACCACGAAATAAAGACCATCAAAAATTGCACAGCACATTATAGTGTCCAATGTAAAAGTCTCTACGGACCCCGTCCACATAAATCTTATTATTACAACAAAACAAAAACAAAAAAGGCACGGCCGTAGAGGGCCTTCACACATCACACGTCACACACTCAGGCCCCAAAAAATTGAGCGAGTGATGGTAAAATGCCCCATCCTCGGCGTTGTAATGTTACCGTGATCTTAACACACGCATCGATGCCCTTAAAATATATCCATTTTATTGCACTATCCATCCCTTTCCCCCTCTTATAATTCCCCATTCCCCGCTCCGATACTCGCCCCCCCCCCCCCCCCTCCCACCCCATTCTTCCCACCCGCCACCCTACCCCCCCCCCCCCCCCCCAAACACCATCCGTCCCAAATCCAGCCGTTCCCAGGTCCCTTTGACTCATCCTCTTCATCAGCACCAAAGGGGAAAAGTTATCCGAGTGAGCAAAATCTCTGGAGCAAATGATTGGTTTGTTTTCGTTACGACATTGAATTAGAGTTCTGATGACCATTACGTCATCTACTCCTTGCATTGAAAATAAATGTAATATTTCTTATGTTATCTCTTAATTAAACAGCAACAAATAAATATACATTTTATCATAGACTTAAACTTTAATCTAGCGCAATATCCACTAAATTGCTCAAAGCGCTATATAATGAGCCCCTAGTCAACACCAAAAACTTTACTAACGAAAGAGTGAAAATGGAAAGGCTTCGTATGGGAACATACGAAGCCTTTCCATTTTCACTCTTTCGTTAGTATTTTACGACAACCGGCTTCAGGCAGCCCTTACCGTTTTCCACCAAAAACTTTGCAACTATGACGACACACGACTGCTGTAAAGCGATATTATAATCTTATTATTCGACAGAAATAACGCTTTACCGGCCAGGTACTCATTTTACACCTGAGTTTGGTGAGAGAATGTAAGTAAAGAGTATTAACCATGGACTAAAGCAAAAAGGGACTTGAACCAGGGACCTACTAGACTAAAGCCTCAGTAAATGACATCAAGTTGTGGGCCCATTCTCTCCTTCCTAGATTAAGACTTTTACAACGTCCCGGTATAGAAGTCAGTAGGAAATCGAATTCCATGAGGTCATGACAAAAGTCAGGAGTTTTTATCATGATTTAAGTTTAATTCTATGAGCCGTTCATGAACCTGAAAAGACATATCATTTTCTTCATTATAGTAATACCACATTGAGAAGATTGGTCACATATCAACGTGTCAGAATCTTTTCTTTCAATGCTTGATTATTTGCTAATTAAAGGTTTGTGTCGCCCGTGGGTCCCGATAGCTCAGTTGGTAGAGCACTCGTTTCACACGCAAAGGGACCAAGATCAATCTCGGGTGCAGTAGAATTTTTTTCTGACCCCCCTGTCCACCCCACCCAGCAGTGAATGGGTAGCCGAGTCTGTTAGATTTGGCGGAAAGTACTTTGCGATTGACAAACGTCCTATCCACAGTTGCTATAGCTAGTTCGAAGATGACGTCACTCAGGTCTTTGTTATTGTTTTTTGCCATCCGCGTTTATGAGTAATGCTCACTGAACTGTATTAACCTGACCTTAAACGTTCATGGATACACACAGTTTTGTGTGTTGATCCGTTATACTTCCGGATGGCAATGTTATGAGCTTCTTAGCCAAGCGCATACTATCTATAGATTGAATGCGCTTGGCCAAGGAGTTCACAACATTGCCATCCGGAAGTATAACGGACCAACACACAAACTCTGTGTAACCATGAACTTTTATAGTCTGGTTAATACAGTTTAGTGAGAACAACTCACAAACGCGGATGGCAAAATCAATAACAAAGGCCTGAGTGACGTCATCTGCATACTATCTATATAGTCCGTTTCACGCTATAGAAACCGGGATAAACTCCTGCTCCATGGGCCCAATGGCTCTGGGGGATTACTTATTTCGAGTCGCCCATAATATGTTGCGAATGCCTTGCATTTGAAATACCGAGCCGCACCAAAATGAAATCCAATAGATAATAACCTATGACCTTTAGGGGCCTTGCAATTGATTGGCATTGACCTATTCCTCTTGTTGGGATTGAGATTCTCGAGTTATTGACCGACGTAGAGACAGACTACAGTGAGTGTGTGTGTATGTATGTGTGTGCGTGTGTGTGTGTGAATCATCTTGTGTATAAATGACGTTTTTGTGTGAATGCGTTTGTGTTGTAAAGAGAGTGAAGAAGATTAGAAGAGGGAAAGAAATGAAGAGAGAAAGATATTATATATATATATATATATATATATATATATATATATATATATATATATATATATATATATTATATTATATTATATATATATATATATGTGTGTGTGTGTAGGTGTGTGTGTATGTGTGTGCGAAAAGGACAGCATTTCTCACTGACACAACGTAACAACATTTCCCCCTGAAGAATCCATCTATCTCGAATGGATGGAGGAAACAGCGCTGTGGGAGGAGGAAAAACAGATGAGGTGAGAATACTAAATAAAATAGATGAATAGATAGATAGATAGATAGATAGATAGATAGATAGATAGATAGATAGATAGATAGATAGATAGATAGATAGATAGATAGATAGATAGATAGATAGATAGATAGATAGATAGATAGATAGATAGATAGATAGATAGATAGAGAGAAAGAAAGAGAGAGAGAGAGAGAGAGAGAGAGAGAGCGAGAGAGAGAGAGAGAGGGGGGGGGGTTGAATATGCTGACCAATATTATAAACTCATTTTATCAACAACATGTAGTACACATTGTCAAAAGCAATTGTCTGAATTAAAGCTATTAACAGCTAATATATTTTTTTTTAATTATGCCCTTCCGTCGCCTAGACAATACATAAAGGAACAGAGATAATCTTTCAAACAAACATCTGATGCAGACAGGAATCATCCATGTTGTCCAAAATGAGCAAATCGAGGGTTAATATTTTTGCCCAAAGAGAAAAAGCGAAAGTGCCTTTAGCGGGGCTTGAAACAAACCACGTTTTAATGCCCTATGTCCAATATTCAGCGATTCGAGTATTTACTAAGACATGATAGGGTTTTCCTGTGAGAGGGGTGGAATAATATACGATTCTTACACGCTTGCTTTTTGTTATTCCGGACGTGTACCCAACCGTTGCACGAGCTTGCCAGTGCGCGTTGGGAACAAAGTTCGAATTCTGAAAACGCAAGAGTGTAAGAATTGTATTTATTCTACTCCTCAATCCATTTCGATTTCGTTATCTCAGGGAAAAAGACATTTTCAACAATATTTATATGAATGATACTTCTTTTTTCAAAAATCTAATTTTTAGCGAAATTCAACGTTTGATAATCTGACGTCACAAATTATGATTGTAAACGTGATATCATTACGCGTTACTAATTAGTGAGACAGGTAGAATGATAATAAATATCATACAATCAGGAGTTCCATAAATTAATTGTTCATTTATCTATCATAATGTTTCTTTGAAATATTCCAATATCGTTCTAGGTAATCATAACTGTATATCATTTTATATCATCAATGTAAGAAATATGCAAATTCCAATACAGTCAGCACACACTAAAAGAATTTTTGTTTATAAATAACGGTGATGACGCAACAATCGAATTTTCACCGTTGAGTCCGAAATCTCAAATCAGTAGGTTTTGCTCTTGAGGGAAATAACACTGAATAAACTTCAGCATTAATATAGCGCAATATCCGCTGAAAAACTCAAACAACAACACTTAACATTTAGGACTAGACATGACGTCTGGTAGGCGATATTACCTTTTTTTCGGACAGACACAACCCTGAAAGGCCATGTACTTATCTTATACCTGAGTACATTGAGAGAATGTGAGTAAAGAGCCTTTTCCAGGGAATCAACTGTGTACCTCTCAAAGTGGGACTCGAACCCTGGACCTTCCCATCCGAAGGCGATTGTCATACGAGTAGACCACATTGGCACGTCAATGTCATCAATGAATTCACTTCAGCTCTTCCCAATAAGATCATTAAAACGTAGTTTGTTAATAATAATAATAATAATAATAATAATAATAATAATAATAATAATAATAATAATAATAATAATATAATAATAATAATAATAATAATAATAATAATAATAATAATAATAATAATAATAATAATAATAATAATAATAATAATAATAATAATAATAATAATACTTTATTGCATCCCAAAAAGGAAATTTTTTGTACAGACGTGTTATAATTTACACAATAAGATAAAAATACAATGGAAATAGGATGTATATATATATTTTTTAAAAAGGAGCAGCTCTATAACCAGAGCTGCACTTTATAATATGAATAATTTCAACACTGTATAATAGTTAAAACTGTCACTATAAATTGAAAATTGAAAAGATTGCAAAACAAATAAATTAATAAATTAATATTTATATTTTTTAAAAGTAAAAATGAGAAATTATTATATAAAATGATTATTGCTTGTTGTTATAAAGCCTAATACTGGACGGCAGAAAAGATTTTCGGTGTCTCTCTGTTTTCGTTGAAATAGAGAAAGGGCGACCACTTCTTTCTGACATAATAATTGATGGTCTTAGTGGATGATACTGGTCATTTAATATTTTAGTTATTTTATTTATACAAAATTTCTTGTATAAAAGATCTACATCGTCAACATCATTTATATAGCGTTTAATGGATTTTTTAATATTTGAATTTATTTTGTTCCTTTCCACTGCTAAGCAATTGCCTCCCCAAGCTGTTATACGAAATGACAAAACACTTTCAATTACTGCTCTATAAAATAATGTGCAGAGGGTTTTATCTATTCTAAACTGAGAGAGTTTTGATAAAAAAATATGTACGTCTGCACATCTTATGCTTAATTATTTTCAAGTGTTCATCCCACTTGAGCCTGTCATCAATCGTTACACCAAGGTATTTGTAGTGAGGAACTCGCTGGACGAATTGGTCCTTTAATTTTAACGGTTCTATCGGTTCCTTCACTCTCCTAAAGTCAATCACTAGCTCCTTTGTCTTGCTTATGTTAAGCTCTAGGTGGTGGGCATCTCACCAAGACACAAATCTATCAATTTCTTGCCTATAAGCCAATTCGTTGCCATTTGTTATGAGGCCTTTAAGAGCGGTGTCATCTGCAAACTTTATTAAAGGTACACTCAGGTTTTGACTTCTACAGTCATTCGTGTATATTGTGAATAATACAGGGGACAATACACAACCTTGAGGAGCACCAGTATTTGTAGTTATACAGGAAGATTTGTTTTGTCCTAATTGAACATACTGTGCTCTCTCCGTAAGAAATTCGAGCACCCAAGCAATTATATACTTGTTTAAATTCAGACTAGTCAATTTTTGAACAACCAACTGAGGTTGCATTGTATTGAACGCTGAAGAAAAATCCGCAAAAAGCAATCTGCAATAGCTCCTAGCGTGATCTAGATGCCTGTAGATGTTGTTTGTAAACAGCAAAATGGCATCCTCTACGCCACGTCCTGGTTTGTAAGCAAATTGATGACTATCACTCAATGGCATAAACTGATTCCTAATTTTAACAAAAACAAGTTTTCTAAAGATTTCATGACTATTGAAGTCAGTGCAACAGGTCTGAGATCGTTCATAGTTTCAAGTTTTTCTTTTTTTGGAACAGGAATAATTTTTGAAGTTTTCCAAATTTCAGGGATCGAAACGCATTGGAGGGACCAGTTAAAAATATGTGTATAAATGGGGGAAAGCTGATGGGCACATTCTTTTAATAATTTTCCTTTCAATCCATCCGGCCCAGCAGCCTTCCTCTCGTTTAGTTTCGAAAATACGAATCTCGTTTCTTCTTCACTGACCTCAATAGTCATTTCATCTTCCAAAGCCCTGTCTAATTTATGTTTTTCGTTTTCAATATCAAATTTGTTTGCTGTGTCGAAACGTGAATAAAATTTATTTAGAGTTTCAATTTCGATGTCTTCTGATGTAATCGTGGGCTTTGGATTATAGTTAACAGCAGTTTTAAGCCCCCGCCACGTGTCCCGTATATCCCCAGAAGAAAAGCATTTTTCAACTACAACTAGATATTACTCTCTTTATCTCTTTTTGTTTTGTTTTCAGATCTTTTTTGTTTCCACTAGTAAAGAGAGTTTTCTTTTGGTTCAATAAAAGTTTTAGATCTTTTGTTATCCAAGGCTTGTTGTTAGGATAATATTTTATTTCTTTTTTACAAGACACTAGCTGTTCACAGAATTTTAAATACTCACTCACACAGTCATTCAGCTCATCCACACTATCACATGATTCGATAAAAACATTCCAGTCAGTGCATTCAAAACAACCACGCAAATCTTCACACACACTTCCGTTCCAGATCTGTACACTTTTCTTTACTGGTTTTACACGTTTAAAAACAGGGCGGTAGGTGGGGAGTAGCAAGAGCATGAAGTGGTCAGATAAACCTAATGGGGCACGGGGTAAACATTTATAACTATTTTTAATATTACACAGGAATAAATCTAATGTTTTTTTGTCCCTTGTCTCGCAGTCCACGTATTGATGAAGTCCCGGGAGAGTAAAATCGTTACATTGGTTAAAATCGCCAGTGACCATCAATACGGCATCGGGTGACTTAATTTGAATGTCCTGTATTTCTTTCCTCAAAATATTTTTCGCTGTGGTGTTGTCTGATGATGGTGGAATGTAGACGTTGATGATGATGACATGTGTATATTCCCGGGGTAGATAATATGGTCGTGACGAAACAGTAATAAATTCAATATAGTCGTCACAATACATTTTCTTTATATGACAGTTATTGGGGTGGCACCATTTGTTGTTAATATATGTGCACACCCCACCCCCAGTTCGTTTATTTACATTAGTCCGATCTCCTCGAAATAGTGAGTATTGTTCAATATCGAAACATGATGATGGTATTTGAGGAGATAGCCAAGTCTCTGTTAACGCTATTATGGAGGCTTGACTATAGTCACTATTAAAACGACACAGTGAAAACAGTTCATCAATTTTATTTTTCAGTGATCTTACATTACCTGTCACTACACAGGGTAAAAATGGACGAAAAGG
This sequence comes from Berghia stephanieae, assembly GCF_034508935.2. Lineage (NCBI taxonomy): Eukaryota > Metazoa > Mollusca > Gastropoda > Nudibranchia > Aeolidiidae > Berghia > Berghia stephanieae. The sequence goes on from NC_088361.1 coordinate 37,003,896, forward strand.
CCGTCTGTTAAATTTTGTTTTTATTCCTCCTTTTCTCCTCCTCTTTCTTACTTTAATAAACGATGTGTCAATAGTGGGTGGTGGGGGTGACACGGGTTGGAGGGATCGGAGAGTCTCTGGAGTATATGTTATCGATAGGCTTTGGCAGCAAAATCACAGGCTAAAACACCATTTATGCTTATAAATATACTAATGAATATATAAATCAGGAACAATATATACTTCACATCCATTTTGAATAAAAATTAGGCGTAAATTCCGACGATTGAATGATAAATGAATAAAAATATGTGTAGAAAATAGGTAAACATTCACAACACGTCTGTTGTCGCCGGAAGCCAGCGCCATAATATATCATAATATTGTGCTGTAATTTCGACTTCAAACCGATTTAGCAACATATTTGATTATGGAACTGCTTCAAACTGTACATTTTACTGCCAATTATATGACATCGAGAGAAGCATTAGATTTTTTGTTAGTGTCATATTACTAAGTGTAAATATGCCATCCAATTCGTTCAAAGGAAGTTTTCTAAGCAGTTTAAGACTAAGAGAGCCCCCAGTGGTAATTCCACAAGACGATGATACAAGAAATTTAAAGAAATTTATTGGGTACATTCTCGGTAACAAGAATACTGGAAGGCTTAAAACCACGAGAACAGATTAAGCTCGTTTAGAGGGAGGTTAATCAAAACCCCATTGCATTGTGATTTGCTCGTGTGGTAAGGGTAGAAAGTTTGGGCTATCTCAAACCACTTTTTGGAGTGTAATTAAAACCGGTTTACGGTCAAGACCATAATATAAAATCATTAGGGAACAAAAGTGGGATGTCAAAATATTGGCTACATGTCTTGTATAATTGATATTCTGGTTTCAGTGTGATGGCATCTATTTTCAAATCTAAATATACGCTAGTCCTCAAGAAAGAACACCAATCCTCGCCCCTTACGTTCGGCCAGTGATTCCACAAAACTAGTTGTCCCTCGAATTCGGAAAAATGCTGGAATTAGATCCTTTTCTCATTTCGGACCCTCTATTTGGAACGCCTTACCGCAGAGCATTCGTGAAAAAGAATCTTTGTCTATTTTTAAACGTTTGCTTAAAACATATGTTTCGATTTTAGTGGATGGTATGAGAAGCAAGATAGGTTTGGTTTGTGTTGTGTGTTGTGTGTTGTGTATGTGTGTGTGCGTGTGTGTGTGTGTGTGTGTGTGTGTGTGTGTGTGCTTGTGTGTGTAAATGATTATGTTTCAGCCAAAGTATTTTGTAATTTAAGCGCTTAGAGTCTGGTGTCTAGGAGTTATAGCGCTATATAAGTTTTCAGCATTATTATTATTATTATTATTATTATTATTATTATTATTATTATTATTATATTATTATTATTATTATTATTATTATTCTATTATTATTATTTTTATTATTATTATTATTATTATTATTATTATTATTATTATTATTATTATTATTATTATTATTATTATTATTATTATTATCGTCATTATTAATGTATTTGTTTATTTAATCTTATTATTATTTTTAGGAGGAAGCCGTAACTGGAGGGAATGAAAACGATTATAATGGGAAATAACCTTATTCGCAAATATGGCATATGATTTGGTGGCTAAAGTCCCTTGATTTCACGAGAATTCACATCTAATACGAAAAATTCTTTGGATTATGAATCTTTGTCTCCAGCTATAGAACTGCAATAAATTCGTAAACTGATTGGGAAAGTTTGGTTCCAGATAACCTGAATGTCGAAGCATTTGTCATCATAGTAGCCCTTCGGACCAATTCGGCCCATAGAGCCGGAGTTTATCCCGGTATCTATAGCGGGAAACGAACATCAATTGCTTGCTACCCTTTGGATAGGACGCTACTCTATCGCAAAGTACTTTTCGCCAGATCTAACAGATCCAGCTACCCAATCACTGCTGAGAAAAATCTCGACTACACCCGGGATAGATCTCGGTCCCATTGCGTGCGAAGGGAGTGCTCTACCAACTGAGCTATCGGGACCCCCGATCATACTGAATGATAATTATTATTTCTAAATCTATTAATTGTGACTTTTCTTATTTCGCCTTGGAAACTACGAATTTCTGAACTGTCATGTACAATAACTTTTGTTCTTGATAAAGTATGCTTCATGGGGATGTTGCCTGTGGTTATTAATGGCCTAAGGGTAAGGCAATCAGAGAGATCGCGGATTCTGATGGTGATCTTCTAACAGCGTTCGACCAATGCCTTCACGAAGGCTTTCAAGATCAGTGGCAACATCCGGTGTATTTTCACTCATTAAAATGATGTACTAAGGGCCGAAATCTTAAGTTTGGAAGTCACTTGGAACAATGAAAAGACGGGGATCTAAAAATAGCTGGAGAAGGCAAATTATAGATAGAATGAAGTTCACGTCACTCGGGTCATTGTTATTGGGTTTTGCCATCCGCGTTCAAGGTGTGTTTGTCCATTATACTTTCGGATGGCAATGTTGTGAGCTTCTTTGCCAAGATTACATACAGCCTGACATGATGAGGATGACAACTCCCCGACTCTATCTCAAGGAAAAGTGAAGAGATGGAAGTCCTTGCAGTCTTGAATGCATTCTGGCCAGCGGCATCTATAGATGATGTTGTAGATTCTGGCATATCGAATTTATGGTCCCTCGGGTTTTAAAATACTTTTCACAATTTCTTAACGCACGGCATTTTCAATACATTAAGTTACGGACTTATAAACTTGAAGACTCAATCCATTTCATAGACATGATGCACAGCCACATAGCCAAAGTAAAAAAAAAAAAAAAAAATAAAAAAAACAAAAAAAAAAAAAAAACAAGTAGGTATTTAGTTAAGTGGTGAGTAAGAAAAAAATCTTGTCCTATCCAAAGGGTAGCAAGCAATTGCTGTGGTTAGTTTCCCGCTATAGAAACCGGGATATCTCGGTCCCTTTGTGTCTTGCGGTATGACACTCGCTTTCGGATCGGAAGGTCCTGTGTTCGAGCAGTGCGTAGTTGAGTCCTTGGAAAAGACTCCTTACTCACATTCTCTCACCGTACTCAGGTGTAAAATAGTACTAAGCTGGTAACAGCGTCATCTCTGTCGGAAATTTTGCAATAATATTGCCTAACAGGCGTCATGTCTCGTTTAGCACGTTCAGTGAATATTGAACAATCTAAATGCTTTATTTTTCTTCAGTTGTAGCGGAAGTAAGTAATAATTATCAAGTGGCAAGAAAGAGTCTAGTTTGCAAAATGGAAGCTATCTGTATTCAAATCAAATCGATCACATGATTTGTTTCTGTCCAATGATTTGGATTTTGTTGTTTGGTAATCCTTCAGATAGAGCATATGGACCCATAGAACTGGGGTTATTCGCTCAATATATCAGACCATAAACGTTAAAGGTTACACATAATTTTCTGTGGTAGTGCAATA
>NC_088361.1:37012336-37024836 GCF_034508935.2 Berghia stephanieae
CTACCAATTGGTAGGGATCGGACACTGGTGCTCACAAAAATGTATCCAGATGATGATTCAGAACATTTCTACGCAGATAATAAAGTCGTTCGCACGCTGGCTCGTGGAATGATGGGTAAAGTTGTGTTGGTAAAATCTTCAGAAGACAATCAACAACTGAAAGTTGTAAAACAATATAATAAGAAGACCTCAGAAAGCGATAGTGATAGTGAAATGAGAAATATATTCTTGTTTTCTAACGAAGTGACAATACTTCAAGGGATCAGCCACAAGTATATCATTGGTAATATAGAGGTAAGTTTTAATGTCACATTGTTTGTAAAATTATAGTAAGAATGAGTACTGAAATCCCAAGTCAGATGATATAATCAAGTTGCCGATTTTCCGTATATTATTTACGGAATTCAGTATGTCAAAAACCTCCGTATATTATTTCCTAATCACCTGGCGGTATGGAATAAAAAGTTAGCATAATATGTCTTTTTACTGGGATTCTGGATTCATTGTTCAGATATTGGTCGGTAGTCGTGTTTGCATAAACGTTCAATTTTTTTTTTTCATTCTGAATCGGAAATCCGGGATAATATCATTTGATTTAATTCTATTGAATAGATACGGAAGCGTTTATCTTGTAAGTTCTCTTTCTGTATGAGAGAAAGCTAGCATCAATTTTAATAATGGCTTTAGTTTTAGCATTGCAAAAAACGACCAAGAGTCACATCGATGTTCCATCCCGTCGTGTGCAGAACTAACTTAGTTCGTAAGAACTTTTTTTTAATGTCATGGCAGGTGGCCTTTTTGAAATGATTCTCACCACGGATCAAGTTGTTTCTTACTCATACTCATACTCATGTTTACGGAGTAACATTAGCGGTTCGTTTTATTTTTCTAAGTACGGAAATATAATAATATAGAATATTGATGACATTGGTATTGACGTACCTCTTGTGTAGAGTGGTCTAGCAAGCACACAACAGTTTGCTATTTATTAGTATGTATTAGGTTCTACTTCTGTTCTATGTTCAAGCTGGCACTCACTGATCTGTCTTCTTATCAATTCGGAGATGTGCAAGCGCAGACATAAACTGGAGATCTCTTTGAAATCATCATCTTCCTACTCTTAATTAAATTACCTCAAAACATGCATGTAAACCAGTGTCCTCATTCTCTATGATGCAAATTCGATGTTTAAGAAATGGGCCTCAGGCATGGCGCAACTATGGTTATTAAGAAATAGGTATTATTCGTATAGTCTTATCTATCTTTGAGTCCTTTAAAATGGTTGTGCGCAAGTCTCTCTCTCTCTCTCTCTCTCTCTCTCTCTCTCTCTCTCTCTCTCTCTCTCAATGTTGTTTCAAGGTTTGTTGTATTGGCAGGGCGAGTCTAGATAAAGCAGATGACATACAGCATGAGCACGATATTTGTATCGTCTGTTGAATTATATTTCATTATGGTTGCACGTCTTGCATTCATTGTTTCCCCCTCCTCGAGGCTATTTCAGTCAATATAATTCTTTTTCATGCATCGCACGTTTTGTTTGTTTGTTTGTCCTCTTTTCTTATGAAAGTCTTTGGTCTGTACCAAACTTATATCATGGGGTATTCAGCTTCTTATACTGACGATAGCTTTGTGCCTCATGGCGTCAGATGTCTCCATAACATTATGTATTACATTGGTGTACACTTTCCGTGTCTTCCCGATTGGACGTAGAGTGGAAACATGTCTACATATCAGGCACTGATAAACTGTGCGTGTAGGTAAAATACCCACGATATTTGTCAGCCAAATCAAACATGACAACACACAAAACCTTGCGTAACCTTAAACGTCTGATTGATTTTGATGCGGTGCGCTTTGCCAAAAAACAAAAAAATAGATAACACACACACACACACACACGAACACACACAACATTCGCCAGCCGGATCTTACATAAGCCGACACATAAAATAGAACGAAATTGACGTCACTCTGCTCTTTATTTATGAGTAGTTCTCACTAAATTGTATCAATCAGACTATAAACGGAGACTAACCTATGGAGACATGAAACTTGGGGGCTCCTTCCTTATATGTGGTAAACATGAGCGAGAGGATGTTTACTGACTTGACTCGATTTGGCATAGATCGTAGCCATCGTAAACTAAAAGCCTGACACTGACCAACAAGTTACGTCAAAAGACAAGTCTTTGACCGCCAAAGAAATCAAATCGTGAGTTGTATTCAATAGTCACACCAATTGAATCTCTTGTTTCCTTGAATTCTACCAAGGCCCTCTATATAGAAGGCCTTGGCTCTACAAACGACAATTCACTAGATACTGCACAAACCTAAACAATTACGTCAAACTATAAGTCATAGAGGGTTCCAGTGTCAGGCCATAAGTTAACGAAGGCTTCGCATAGTATGCATCATCTGTTATTAAGTTAAAACCACTTCAGACGTTTCGCGTCTCTCTCTCTCTCTCTCTCTCTCTCTCTCTCTCTCTCTCTCTCTCTCTATATATATTATATATATATATATATATATATATATATATATATATATATATATTATATCTCGATGCCTCCGCCGCTATAAAATTTCAAGGTTTCACGGTTTGTGTGGTGGTACGTTAATATGCGGAGGTTCTTTGAATATAAGAATCTTAAAATATTCCAACAGGTAACATATGATATCAAAAACCTGGTTCCAATTTCGGTGGAAGTGTAAAACCACTCTTCCAGAGAACTGGGCACATGCCCTCTGTACTTAATCGTTTGATTTCAGAGAGATGGCAACTTATTTTCTAGTCCATGTGTATGATGGTCAACTGGTCGTCAATAAAGAATATCCATCCTCGCTCTTATACGTCCCGTAATTCTAAGACGTTGCCAATGCATCATGCTACTAAATTATTTGTGCCACCTTATGATTCAATAGGTAACCTACTCATTATTAGTCCTCCGAGGGACTGGTTACATACGCGCTTCCAAGGAGTTTGGAACCAGAAGAGGCTATGTGGTCTTGTGGTATGACACTCGCTTTCGGATCGGAAGGTCCTGGGTTCAAGCCTCGCGCTCGACGCATAGTTGAGTCCTTGGAAAAGGCTCTTTACTCACATTCTCTCACCGTACTCAGGTGTAAAATGAGTACCTGGCCGTTAACAGCGTTGTCTTAGTCCGAAAAATTGTAATATCGCCTAACAGGCGGCATGTCCCGTCCTACATGTTAAATGTTCCCGTTGACCAGGCACCCCTTGTAAAGCGCTTTGAGCACATTTAGTGGATATTGCGCTATATAAAGCTCTTTTTTTAAAAAGAAGAGTAGATGGTGTGCCGTCACTACTAATCTGTCATACCGTTTTCCTTTTTTTTCAGTAAAATATATATAGATCTGCTTTGAGCTGGTTATCATTGAGCGATCAGAACCCGACAGCTTTTCTGAGACTCGTTTAGTCATTTAAAAAGATTTGATTTTTCTTTTGTGCGACTATAATTATAATAATAATATGGTCTAATGGTATGACATTGGCATTCGAATCGGACAATCCTAGATTCGAGTTGAGATCTGAGCGTTGAGACAGCACCTACGTTTGAGAAAATTCATGAACAAAAATGAAAAGAACAGCTTCGAAAAGAGACAAACAATTAAATTCGGAACGCTTCAGGCTTATAACTTCTTCAGCCAATTACAAAAACAATAAATTATGAATACATAACTTAAACGGCACACAGACGATAGCTAAGCATACTTTTAAAAGTATATAGTAGTAGTAGTAGTAGTAGTAGTAGTAGTAGTAGTAGTAGTAGTAGTAGTAGTAGTAGTAGTGGTAGTAGTAGTAGTAGTAGTAGTAGTAGTAGTAATAGTAGTAGTAGTAGTAGTAGTAGTAGTGGTAGTAGTGGTAGTAGTAGTAGTAGTAGTAGTAGTAGTAGTAGTAGTAGTAGTAGTAGTAGTAGTGGTAGTAGTGGTAGTAGTGGCAGTAGTGGTAGTAGTAGTAGTGGTAGTAGTAGTAGTAGTGGTAGTAGTAGTAGTGATGATAATAATAATAGTAACCATTCTTATTACGCTTCTCTGTCGAAACCTAAGCGCTTTCATTCACATTAATGTGCACTTTTCAAATGTTACCACATCGTCAGACGCACGCGTGTTCGCTTGTGGAAGTGTGCAGATACAGCAAAGAAGCGCAATGAGAATATGCGAGTACAAGTAATAATATATACATGTATATATATATATATATATATATATATATATATATATATATATATATATATATATATATATATATATAATTGCTATGAAATAGGACGATTAACAATACTCTTTTAAATACTTTGAGAAAAGAAAAAACTTCAGACAGTTCTTAAAATCGACAAATATTATAGCAAATTTTATCATACAACTATATTCAGACCAGCCTATTTGACGAAATTTTGTCTTCAATTCCAGAACTCCATAAGCATCACTAAGTCGTTAGAACCTATTGAAAGTAAAAGTTGATGCCAAATTATATAATTTTCGGAATTTTAAAGTGTTATTCAATCCTTGTGAGGTAACTATTGATTTTTAAAGTTAACCATATCAACTAATTTAATTGTCTAATAATTACGAATTATTACATTTTCAAGTAAGTGTGTTTTTTAATCAACCTCTTATCATATCTTCTCACAGCCTTTCATTTTTCGTGATGAGTTCATCATCCGCATGCCATATCACAAGGAGGGAAGTCTGAAATCCTTTCTGCCAAATCTGACTAGGGCTTGTACGGAGAAGTACATGCTACAGCTATCATCTGCCATTTTCTACCTTCATAACCGTAAAATAGTGCATAGAGACATCAAGCCATCCAATGTCTTAATCACAGACGAAAGAGACGTAGTTATTATAGACTTTGGACTTAGCATTGCTCTCCAACCAGATTCTAAGATCCCGTCAAGGAAATGTGGCACCGATGGATATATAGCACCAGAGCTGCATGGACCAAGAACATACAATTTCAATTTTTACAAGGTGAGACGTTTTAATCTTTATTCATTCAATACTCTTCATATTATTCCATTGGTATCAGCATCATTTCATGAGCAATACCATAAAATGTTTCAGCAATGAATACCATCAGCGGTATCACATCCGCTACCCGTTCCACCCATCTACTGACTTCACTAATGGGGTCGAGTTGAAGTAGCGCTAAAGAACTAAACAAGTGTGCATGAAAGGTGCCAGAAAGAGCAAGAAATAAAAATAAAACAATAAAACAATAAAAAATCCCAAAAAGTCAGTCGAACTGGACCTCCCCAGTCGAGGTCGACTGATTTTTTTAGATGTTTTTTTTTTCATGTATTTTCTTTTCTTGCTTTGTCTGGCACCTTTCATACACACTTGCTCAGTTTTTTTATCTTACACCGGTGCCTGCGCCTTATTTCTTCATTTGATATTGGGAAAAAGGCTTCTCGGTGAACAGATTTGTAACGTTAAATTTTCTCAACTATGTCCTTTAAAGCGCCATTGAACACGTTCGTTGGAGATTGGGGCTGTGCAAATTTTATTTATTATTTATTTGTATTATATTGAAAACAGCCCACACGATCAATTTAGTTACTGTTTTAAATATGTATTTAATTTCTTTATTTCTTATCCTTGGATCTTATCCATATTACACTTTCCTTTTTTCTTTCCTTCAGGGGTCCCGATAGCTCAGTTGACAGAGCACTCGCTCACAAAGGGATCATGATTTATCCCGGGTGCAGTCGAGATTTTTTCATGACACCCCCCGCCCCCTGTAACAGTGAATGGGTAGCTCTGTCTGTTAGATCTGGCGGAAAGTAATTTGCGATAGACTAGCGTCATATCCAAGGGATAGCTTAATGTCTTTGAAGGACTACTTTTTCTTTCCTTTATATTACATCGAGCTGTGTCAATGAATCAGGATTAAAAAATAATAACACAGAATTTGAATTCTGTCTACTCATGAAAAAAGAGCAATTTTCCAAAAAAAATTGGCCAGAAAACTTGTTCTTCATTTATCGATTGATTAAAATTAAACGAGGGCCACTTTATTCGATCGATTTTTGAAGGGCGCATTTGCTGGCCAAACTGTTAAACATGCTGTTTTTCAGAGTTCAATAGAAGGCCGCGTGGCTCAGCGGTACTGCCTTTGCAGTCTTGGGCAAACCACCTCGCCTTAGCTCAGTTTGCGACGCTACATTTAGGCTGACGCCTGAGTTATTCCAGTCTTCCCTTGGAATATATCTACCCTACAGACAAATTTTCCCTTTGTGGTGAATAAAGGGAATTTTATGTAATTTTTTTTTTTTTTATTATCTAATTTTAAAAAAAGTTTCTGATCGATTCAATATAAAGCAAAATAGTTAAGCTTAATTTCAGACTATAATATGTCCAGGTCCATTCGATTGGTTTCACTTTGTGATTATTATTATATTTCTCCGACTATCTATTGCACAGTGCGACATGTATTCGCTGGGAGGGGTCTACGTCAACATGATGTTTCGGCGAGCAAGAATTCCGTCAGTGGAAAAAGATTACCTGCCCTTCGTAAGGATACAGAAACATATCCCAGCAGCATATCGGAACCTGGCGGAGAATTTACTTAACATAGATCCAAACCTAAGATGGGACAGCAGAAAACTGATAGCAGTTCTCACATCTTGGCCCTCTCTTGCATACTTAGTGCCGACACTCTGAGGTAATTGTTTTTTTAAAACACAGATTATATACATTGGTTGTATAATAATATACAAAAAAAAAACCCAAAAAACAAACAAAAACAAATCTGATGGACAAACTGTTAAACACGCAGTTTTTCAGAGTTCAACAGTGTTATTGTATATTCTAGAGAAGGATCACCGTGCCCTGTAGTAGTAGTAGTAGTAGTAGTAGTAGTAGTAGTAGTAGTAGTAGTAGTAGTAGTAGTAGTAGTAGTAGTAGTAGTAGTAGTAGTCGTTGTAACTTGATAGCGCCCTTACCCAAATAAACGGGCTTTAGTTAACATAGTTTATAATAATAATAGAATGGATTTAATGAAGTCGCATAAGCATAAGAACATGCGCACTCATTAACAACAACAACAACAACAATAATAATAATAATAATAATAATAATAATAATAATAATAATAATAATAATAATAATAATAATAATATTGATATAACAATAATTGAGCACTCTATCGTATCACGAGGATGTGCTCAAAGCGCTCTATAGGTGCATCAATATAATAACAGATCTAGAATATCATTTCGTGAACTATAAAATGTTATTTGTGCGATTTTGCCTATCAATCCAAATTTCAAAATCTAGCCCACACCGACATAATACCGTTTTGAGGCAGATTGTCACTTACTTTTTCTTCTCTGATTTAAGTCTGTAACTTCAAATGGATTCAATAGTCTGATGTCACGTCCGCCCAGCAACTAGCAGCTTCGTTCTAAACAAAGAAAGTCGTACTTTTTATTCTTCATATTGGCTAGAACTTTTCCACATGTCAAGTGATCAGAATGTATAAAAGTCAAAACATGATGCTTTATAATGTTTTTCTCCTCTGGATACACATCAATGCTCGTGGAGAAGTATTTATTCATCAGGGCGGTGGTTGAGATAATGGCATCCGCCATTGTTCCGATAGTTTAGAGCCAGTTGCTATACGTCATTACGAGGGACGTGACGTCACGACTATTGAACCCTATTTTGAAGACTCCACAGCCAGACCACAGTATTTTTCTTTCACCGGCGATGTGAGACAATTCCACCGTCTCAATGTCGATTGTGTGAGCGAGTTCATTATTCCACGACGGATCTCAATCTCGATTGGGAAACTATAAACTTGGATAGTTTGTTGAAAATCACTGAGTGGTTGTTTTACTTGGTCATTTAGGCATTTGCAAAATATTGTCACATTATCACGCTTTATTTTCTGTTATAGCTGTACAAGGTATAAATCAGTTTCGTGGTTTTTTATCTTTATTGTTTTAATCAATACATTTTATTAGGAGTAAATTAAACGTGAAATGAAACAATTACACTCGTACAAATTTGAAGCCAATATTCGGTGCTAGACAAATTCAAAACAAGTCTTAAAAAATGACATTGTTCACGTGGTATGTATGAGCGAATGTTTAAAATCAGATAATACAGAGAATAGGAATTGATTCGTTATATTTTGGGGCATTCTATTTCGTGATCGAGTCTTGTAGTAAAAAAACAACAAAACATTGAGCTTTTATATAGCGCAATACCAATAAATGTGCTCAAAGCGCTTTACAAGGGGTCCCTGGCCAACAGTAAAACTTAACATGTAGGACGAGACATGACGCCTGTTAGGCGATATTACATTTTTTTTTTCTGACAGAGACAACACTGTAGCATGCGAAAAAAAATATTAGAGTCCCTGGGGAAAAATGCTCTTTTCTCATATTCTCTGTAAAGCCGGTATAAACACAGTTGTCTCTATAGAAGACAAAACAAGCAACAACAAAAATGTGAAAGCCCCTTACTTACAGGCGTCACGTGAAATCCTTCATGTTGCTATAAGCGTAAAGCACTTTGAGAACAATAAGTGGCTATCAAATTAAGGTCCATTTTTAAAAAATCCTCACTAAAATGCTATATATTGTCTTCTTTTTTTTTTTTTTCAGTTTTATCATTTTTTCTCAGATTGATCGTCTTGTAAAGTGATATCCTCTGCCAAGAAGGAAAGTAACGGGTTTGGATTTTTATGATCTTCTTCTTCTTCTTTTTCTTCTTCTTGATTATGCTAATAATAGTAATAATAATGATGATGATGATAATACTAATGTAGTAATAATAATAATAATAATAATAATAATAATAATAATAATAATAATAATAATAATAATAATAATAATAATAATAATAATAATAATAATAATAATAATAATAACAATAATAATAACAATAATAATAACAATAATAATAACAATAATAATAATAATAATAATAATAATAATAATATATAATAATAATAATAATAATAATAATAATAATAATAATAATAGTAAGTAGAGGAAGAAGAAGAAGAATATTGATAATAATGATAATAATAATAATAATAATAATAATAATAATAATAATAATAATAATAATAATAATAATAATAATAATAATAATAATAATAATAATAATAAATCAAAACTTTCGTTTTTACAGTTTATTTCTGTCTTATTAAATTAATCTCCTTTTCCCCTTATTTTTCAATCGATACCGTTCAAATTGTTTACGAACGATGCTTTTATTGAATAAATATCTATTGTTAAAATTACAAACTGGCTGTTCTATTTTATTATTGTCATACAAGGACTCGGGGAACGCTATTATGAAATACAATTTGGAGAAAGTTCACAAATCTCCATTACAATGTTCAGGAACATTGGTTTTTAAAAAAAAACATTTAATTTGTCAGCAGCTCTCAAATCTTGGAGTCTGCGAAGCCCCAGGGTTGAGAATTTTTGCTCAGACGAGGGTCGTTTCAATCTATATGTAGGGCAATTTGAAGGACACATTTCTAGACACATTTTTAAATACATGTTTTATCGAGAGTGGGGCAGCATATGTATACAGTGTGGAGATAAAGAAAAAGGGAGTAAATCTGACTCGTGAATGAACAACAAAACAAACGACGTTTCGGCCCTTGGTTTTTGTCAAGTAAACACAGAATACATATATATTTATTTACATGTATATCTTATTTAATGGGGGCCAATATATTATAAATATATATGTATTTATATGTATGTATTCTGTGTTTACTTGAAAAAGGCCAAGGGCCGAAACGTCGTTTGTTTTGTGTTGTTCATTCATGAGTCAGATTGACTCCATTTTTCGTTATCTCCATTTTATTTACTCATTTAGGCACCTCTATTTATTAGGTATACAGTGTGACTCGATACGGCTACTATCCATCTACCATCCTCTACATGGCTTTACGGTTTGAACCACTTCGTCTCCTGAGTGGACGTAGTAAACTCCATGCATGGCAGCTGTTGCGCAAGACTGAAATTATAGGAGAAACAATAAGAATTGAAAGAATTCATGATTTATTATTTGGATACAATTTTTCATGTCTTCATCAAGTATGATACCCATCGTAATATCTGCCAGGAGACTATATTAGTATAATGTATTTTTTTCTTAGGAATACGTAAGTGAAAAAAAAAAATGTGCGGTTTTCAGGTCATGTAGTGGTCCCGATAGCTCTGTTGTTCTGAACACTTACTTCATATTCCAAGGGACTAAGACCGATTCCAGAGGTGTTTTTTTTTTGTGTTTTTTCTGACCCTTGTCTTCCCAGCAGTGATTGGCTAGCTGTGTCTGTATGATCTGGATGAAAAGTACTTTGCGATAGACTAGCGTCCTATCAAGAGGATAGCAAACAATTGTCCGTTTCACACTATGGAAACCGGGTAAAAACTCCGGTTATTCCGAACTGGTCTTGTGGTATTATGCTCGCCTTCGACCGGTAGGTCTCTGGTTCGATCCCGCGGTTGCCGGCACGAATGTAAGTTCTTGGGAAAAGCTCTTTACTCAGATTCTTTTATCGCACCCTAGTATAAAATGAAAACAAGGTCGTAAACAGCAACCCTTGCGAAAAAATAATTTCCAATGCGCCAAACAGGCGTCATGTTTCGTCCTTCATTATATTAGGTGTTGATGTCTCCTTTGGCCCCCATGTAAAATGCTTTGAGCACATTTATTTTATTGATTGCTGCGCTATATGATTGCTCATTTTAATTTGCAAAATGAAGTCTTATGAACATAAAGTAAAATAAACATTTAAGTAAAAGTTAGCTCAGTTCTAACCGTCATCAACATGTAAACTGATGCACACCGTTATTAGGCGCAATTAAGAGGAAAAAATCCAAACGAAAAGTAGGTCCATAGACTACTGATGTTGTTCGTTTGTTTATTTGTTTTTTTGTTTTTTGTTTATTGTTTTTTTTGTTGTTTTTTTTTTTTGTCTGTTTTTTTTTTTTGGGGGGGGGGGGGGGGGGGGGGGGGGGGGGGGGGGGTTACATCAAAAAAATAAGATCAATATCACTTCTGAAGGGCCTTTACTCTATTTTTTGGAAAGAGTTCTGATAAATCGGCGGTTGTCTACCTTGGATGAAAGCTGTCGCCAGACCGTGGAACCCCTTTCCTTGTTTTAAGCCATCTGGGAGTCTTTTAAAGATTAGTTTGACGGCTTATAGAATTTCTCCCAGGACGAAAAGAAGAAATAAATAAGTAAATAATTTTTTTTTAATTGGGAGGGGGGAGGGGGGGGGGCGGCGCAGGGATCTAAATGTGCGGGGATGCATAAAGAACATTTTGGTTATTTTATGTAACATCTTTTATTTTTATCATCCCGTTCTTCTTTTTTTGACGAGAGAGCGAGGGAGAAGGGAAATATATATATATATATATATGTAAACAGGGGGTGGGGAGGGGGGATTAAATTTGCAATTTTATTTCTGTCAAATGTGGCCCTGGCAATGTCAAATCAAGATACCTAATGTCGTACCGGGGGGGGGGGGGGGGGGGGGGGGGGGACGTAGCTTAGTTGATAGAGCACTCTCTTCATATGCCAACTGTCCGAGATCGATCTCGGGTGATTTTTTTTCTGATCCCCTGCCCACCCAGCCGTGATTGGGTTGCTCGGTCTCTTAGATCTGGTGGAAAGTGCTTTGCGACAGACTAGCGTCCATTGCCAAAGGATAGCAATAGCAAGCAATTGCGATTGCCTGTTTCACAGTATAAAAACCAGGATAAACTCTGGCTCCGTGGCCCTAATGGCTCTGAAGGAACAGAAAATGTCTTACATGGAAGGGGTAGATGTATAAAATCGTTCCGACTGGATAATTTTGACAGTTTAGCTCTCCTTCTTTGGCTTTGATTTTGCCCAACTCCTGTGTCATTCCAACCATCCTGTGTAAAAAAAAATTAATATCAAATTATTTTAAGCACACAGCGACTGTGACCGTAGCCGTCTTCAACTGATATCCTGGTACTGAGAAAAAAAAAATACAAGGCCAGCTCACCAAAAGAAAGCAAATGTTGAGTTATATTCAATAGTTCAATCAATGGAATTATTTGTTTCATTGGGCACTTCTAAGAACAACTCACTGCGGGTGCCGTTACCTACAAATGACGTCAACAGATATGTATTCGTGTCAGGCGACACGTTTACAAAGGCTAAAAGCCAACTGTCGCCATCGTTAACTTATAGCCTGGCACCAGAACCCACTAGGACTTATATTTTGATTACATTTTAAACTTTTTTTTTTTTTGCACCGTCTAGTGAGATGTCATTATTAGAGCTCAAGGAAACAAATGATTCCATTGGTTGAACTGTTGAATACAATTCACGATTTGTTTTCTTTCGTGGTCAAAGACTAGTCTTTTGACGTAATTTTTTGGTCAGTGTCAGGCTATAGATGGAATGCGCTAGGCCAAGGAGTTCACAACATTGCCATCCGGAAGTATAACGGACCAACACACAAACTCTGT
>NC_088361.1:37029836-37062336 GCF_034508935.2 Berghia stephanieae
ACCTTCGACACGAAGGCGAGAGTCATACTACTAGACCAAACAGCCGTATATAGATTAAACTTAAACGCCATGTCGATATTAATATGATAATATTATAAACGTCGCCTGGAAGCATCGTCGTCGAAGTACAAGATCCTTATAGGCTACTGTTATAGTTATATTAAGAATGATTTTTGTGCCATGTCGATAAAGGCTTGATGTCAATTTAAGCCTTTTCGACATAGTCTATCCCTCATCACAGTATTTGGTTTACTACTACTACTAATAATAATAATAATAATAATAATAATAATAATAATAATAATAATAATAATAATAATAATAATAATAATAATAATATATAATAATAATAATAATAATAATAATAATAATAATAATAATAATAATAATAATAATAATAATAATAATAATAATAATAATATAATATAATAATATAATAATAATATAATAATAATAATAATAATATAATAATAATAATAATATAATGATGATGATGATGATGATGATGATGATGATGATGATGATGATGATGATGATGATGATGATGATGATGATGATAATAATGATATATAATATAATAATAATAATAATAATAATAATAATAATAATAATAATAATAATAATAATAATAATAATATAAAAACAACAAACAACAAAATAATATATAATAATAATAATAATAATAATAATAATAATAATAATAATAATAATAATAATAATAATAATAATAATAATAATATAATAATGATAATGATGATAATAATAATAATAATAATAATAATAATAATAATAATAATAATAATAATAATAATAATAATAATAATAATGATAATAATAATAATAATCGTTGAGTTGTTGAGTGTTCTTCCATATCACGAGGAAGTGTTCAGATCGCTTAAGTCAATTAAACAAACCGAGTTATTATCCTACATGTTTCTGGCCTCCTTCAATTGTGCGACTGTCTTTTGATGATGTGATTCCCTCTCATCTTTGGTAAATATGTAATAAGAACCGCCACAGTGAGTATAAAGGGATAACAACTTCATAGATTTTTGTACATCCCTTGCCGCTTGAAGAAAATCATCCGAAATGGGAACAAATCCAGCTGTACAAGCAAATTAACAAATAACAAAGTTTAGAAAAACAGTAAATTGTAATGCACACACACACACACACACATACACACACAGACATGATCTCACACTCTCTCATACAAACACGCATATATATATATATATATATATATATATATATATATATATATATATATTATATTATATATAATCAATAGAACACACTTAGATAAAGAACAGAAAATTTTGAACCAACAAGAGATGTTGAAGTTGAACAGAAGTTGACTTCAAGGTTGTTGATTTTATGCATAATCCACTCTACGTCATTTATTTGAACGACTGGATCAACATTGAAAAACAAAACATGACCATTGAAAAAATGGAAAGGCCCACTTCTTCCGTAGCCGCAGTCTATTTCAATAGCAACAGACCAGGTCTTCCCGGCTGGCAGTTTATCTATGTTTGCCTTCAAGCATTCCACTCCTGACAAATCACTGACCATCACGTGAAATTGAGACAACCTGCACATCAACTTTGTACACCTGATGAGCACAAAGAAACCAAATAAATGAATAAATAAACAAATAAATAAATAAATAAATAATATAGAATAGAGATTAAGAGGTGAACGATTGTGAGAAATAATTTTGTATTTTTTCAAATGTGACCCATTGTCTCAAAACAGTTTTATGTCTGGGCGGATAAGATGGTAAAATAATGGTTATTACTTTTTTAAATAACTAGTAAAAAGCCCGCAATTTCGCGGGGAAAGAACTATTTTCATTCGATACTGTACTCACCATCATTTAATGAGGGCAGATTGGTAAACAACGTTGTCTGTTTAATTTGGTATATCTTCGGTTGATTTTTCTGTGTGGCCCAACATGAAGTGTAAGCCACTATAGCCTCTTACCCGTGACACAGCAACATACAGTTGTCCGTGTGTGAATACCGGTCGTGGTAAGAAAATCCCCACCTTGCTTAATGTCTGCCCCTGAGACTTGTTAATTGTCATTGCATATGACAATTTTACCGGAAACTGTCTTCTATTTAGAATAAATGGTAAGCCTCAATCCGTTGTTGATTGATTCTAGGGATAAACACTATGTCGCCAGCTCTACTACCGGTAATTATCTTGGCTTCTACTTCTAATACTTTTGAACCTAATTTAATTATTAACAAACGGGTGCCATTTCGGAGGCCTGATTTAGGATTTATATTTCTAAGCAGCATGACTGACGTGTTGGCTTTCAAATGTAATGCATGTGGAGGAAGTCCGGGAGGTGTAAGTTCGTTCAAGAATTCAATCGGGTATAAGGTGATGTCAGAGTCACTTTGAATGGAATCAGCACTGCGGTAAATTTGTTCAGTTGATGAGGTCAACCTGGACAGAACGGCTGCATTTATTTTGTCAACATTTTCATGGGTTGTAGTCAAAATTGCTCTCTCTGATAGATAACGTTTATCCGCAAAGTTCAGATTCAAATCATTGTATACAGCATTTATCAAGCATTCTGGGTCATTTTCAGGAAGGCATAGCGCTGTAGGTAATTTAACAGAATACTTTCTTATTTCGCTGAAAACCGGCTCTGTACCATTTCCGATGCGGAGAAGCCAATTTGCAAAACAGTTATTGTCATCAGTAACCCTCATGTCCTTGTTCATGTCAAAAATGGTGACAAAATTCCAAATAATTGACTTGTTAAGTGTGACACTTAATATATCGGCTTCACTTCCTTTGTTAACAACAGGTAGAATTTGCCGAAAATCCCATCCAAGTACAACCACTTTGCCCCCAAAAGGTTTTGAACTGCCTGTTATGTCACAAAATGTCCTGCTCACACATTCAAACACACGCCTGTCCATCATAGGTGCTTCATCCCAAATAATGAGAGAACTTCTCTTCAGTAACTTAGCTGTATCTGATTGGCGACTGATGCTACAGGTGCTGTTATCCGTTATTGGAATTGGAATTTTGAACGTTGAATGTGCTGTTCTACCACCGCGCTGACAAAAGATCAAAGGTGAAAATACAAATTTAAAGAATACTGGGGATGAAGGAGCTTTCGGAATGTCTCCCCTTTACTTAACTTATGGAAAAACAAACACCCTAGCACCTTTAATAACACTTATGACTCACCTCTCGAGCTACCTTTCAATACTTAACAAATCGCAATGGCGGCCGAAAATCAAAACAATGGTCAAATTAGGAAATTTTAAACTTTCACAAATCTATCAAGGTTTGTTCTAGAGTTTTTAAAATACTTCTATATGACAAACTGAATAAATAAATGCCTGACAAAATATCAACGGTGAAAATACAAATTTAAAGAATACTGGGGATGAAGGAGCTTTCGGAATGTCTCCCCTTTACTTAACTTATGGAAAAACAAACACCCTAGCACCTTTAATAACACGTATGACTAACCTCTCGAGCTAACCCTAATAGTAAAAAAAGAATCAAAATGGCGACTGAAATACCTTCATGTGATCAAGTGAATAATATCACTATGAATGCCAAGATTTGCTGAAAATGCCATCACACACACACACACACACACATGTATACACCACACACAACACACACACACAAATACACACACACACACACAAACATACACGTAATTAGAACATAATACTACATAACAAAACTGATCACCGCTAAATAAACAACACAACGGAAGTAATAATAATACTTGATGTCATAAATAGATGACGCAAATTGACAACTTTTTACAGTGTCAAAATTAGTTGATTTTGGGAGCCAAGTGTTGTCGGTACATATTTTATGATATTATCTGTTTGACTCAACGAACTTTCAAACTGACTTTAAATTATAAAAGGAAATCAAGTTATCTGTTTATCTATCTGTAAAAAATACATTTCTAATTTTCAAATCTTTCAATAGAGTTTGCGCCGTATCAATTTTTTTATTGACTCAAATAAGCACAATGTTCTCCACAATGCTATATTTTTTTAAAGAAAGGATATACAGCATATAAATATAAGGTGACATAAAATTTCTTTTGAACAAGTGTGTATGTAACCATGCGAGATAAAGCAATAAATAAAATAAAAATAAACCAAAAACATCAATAACAAAAATCAATGTTCCTGAACTGGGGAAGTCGAGGAAGACTGATGTTTTGGGATGGGTTTTTTTTTCTTGTTTTTTTGTTTTTTGTTTTGTTTTGTTTTGTTTTGTTTTTTTGCTTTGTCTGCTGGGACCGTTTGATACACACTTATTCATATCTTTATCTTACACCGGTGCCTGCTCCCTAATTTCTCAATTTAAGATGTTCACAAATTTCCTTTGTAATTGTACCTTTCAATCTTGTCCTTTGTAATAGGGTAGGCAAAAAGAATGTCATCAAACCCAGCATCTGCATACATCTCGGCCTCCACCAATGTCGACACTGTGATGCCTTGTTTTATGCCTCCGGTTGACAATTCGGCAAACTCTCTAGGGAGGATTATAACAAAAAATAAAAGGGGAATAAAGCAACTGATGTCTCACTATTCACTATACTTTAAACTTTAAAAAAACTCTATTAAATTGAATTCCTCTGCATTGATATTATTACCCCTAACCCCCCCCCCCTCCCCCGTCCCCCTTTTTGCAGTCATCATCTGTATGATGGTGATGATGATGATGATGATGATGATGATGATGATGATGATGATGATGATGATGATGATGATGATGATGATGATGATACAAACACTAAAGAAAAAGAACTAAAAATCCTAAGTAAACTAGAAAAGGAGGCGAACAGACGAAAAACGGAACTAAACATCGGGAAACTACATGAAAGCATGAGAAATGATTTGGGAAATGGAGGGGCATGACCAAAGAAAAAAGAAAACCGGACTCCCTTACGGGAATGGAACTAATAAATGTTGACGAATTCAACACCGTTTACTGCAGCTTCGACACAACGTGTCCAGAAACAACCAACACGGCCTCAATCTCAAAAACCAACAGAAAGACACCTCCAGAACTAGAAAGAAACAGTTGTTGCAGAATCATTCAAACATTGAACGGAACGAAAAGCACCCGGTCCAGACAACATATATTTGGAGTCATATTGAAATATTCCCACAACCAACTGGCGGTGCCTTTCAAACATATTTTCCAACGTACCCTCGATGAGCAGTCCGTACCAGTGCTATGGAAAACATCCGTGATTGTGCCAGTTCCGAAGAGCGGCTGTCGAGTAGTGCTCAACGACTACCAACCAATCAATATTTGTGATGACATCTTTGGAAAAGATCATCAAATGCGAGCTTATCCAGTACATATGTGACTTGAAATTACTGGATCAATACCAATGGTCGCACTAGGTCTCATAACAGAAAAAGAACCTGAAACCAACTATTTAACTATTTTAATCAAGTAAATAAATTTGTTGGTTGGTGCCAGCACAAATTTCTTGAAATTAACACCCTCATAAGTAAAGAACAACTTTCAACCAACAATTGAAAAAAACCCAACAAAAATAACAAATGAGACCTGTTAAAATAGGATAGGAGATGTTGATATATAAAATGAGATGAATTTAAATAACTAGGTCTAAGTGTTGGTCATAACACTTCGACCTAGTCACAATTTGAATGTTAAACATCATATCGACAATATGTGTAAAATAAAATCAAAGAATGTATTTTGAGAAAATAAAGATCCTATAACGTAGGCAAAAAGACCATGCAGCAAAATTAAAACACCCTCATTATGAGCGTTACTATTTTTGGCATTATATTGTGCGTTGTAGTAGTAGTAGTAGTAGTAGTAGTAGTAGTAGTAGTAGTAGTAGTAGTAGTAGTAGTAGTAGTAGTAGTAGTAGTAGTAGTAGTAATAGTAGTAGTAGTAGTAGTAGTAGTAGTAGTAGTAGTAGTAGTAGTAGTAGCAGTAGTAGCAGCAGTAGTAGTAGTAGTGGCAATAATAACAGTAGTAGTGGTAGTAGTAGTAGTAGTAGTAGTAGTAGTAGTAGTAGTAGTAGTAGTAGTAGTAGTAGTAGTAGTAGTAGTAGTAGTAGTAGTTGTTGTTGTTGTGG
The DNA here is from genome assembly GCF_034508935.2 of Berghia stephanieae. Taxonomy (NCBI): domain Eukaryota; kingdom Metazoa; phylum Mollusca; class Gastropoda; order Nudibranchia; family Aeolidiidae; genus Berghia; species Berghia stephanieae. Next base: position 37,035,964 of record NC_088361.1, read on the forward strand.
AAAAATAAGAAGTACGAGCTAGAACTTACACAGTTTTATGCGTTTTCGTATGGGGGCGTAAGGTGACACCGAGGCCTTTGCAGGTGTCCAGCATTCTGGTGGTGTTTACTTGAAGCTTTTCCCTGTCCACTAAAAAGCAGGGTGTAGTCAGGTCATGAATCTTTTTGGACATGATCTTAGAATATTCTTCTCACTGATGTGATTCCTAGATAGAAAACGAAGAATGCTGAAAGAAAATTGTAAACATGATTAGTCATATTATTATCTTACCGTTTACGAAACGATTTTTTAAAACTATTCCTGATTCCTTACTGTTTTTTTCCAAATGAAATAAGACATATTATTTTATCAAGCTTGTTGGACTTATTTGATAAAAATCTTAAACGATCTGTATGATACAGTTCCAGAAAAAAACACGGAGAAAAATGCAACCAAACTCATCCCATTAAATTGGAAAATCCTTGTAAGTAATGACTTACCAACTATAGGGACATCGTCACATTCAATCAACATTTTTCTCAGTAACATTTCTTTTGTTCATCGCAACATTCTGAAAATTTTTTTTTTTAGTTATAACTTATTAAAGGGATGTAAAGCTTGTTTTGTTGAACAAGCATGCACTAGATAATCCTTTTGTGTTAGAGCTTAAAAAAACAATTGTTATATTAGCCTACTAGATGGGTATGACGTTTCGAGGAAAATCCGGAAAATGCTGGATATAGAGAAAACTAAAATAAACTTACAAGATTTGCTTTCCATTTTGATGGATTTACCTAAGAAAAAAGTCCTCTTTCAAAACAACACAATGAAAATAATCTGGCGCAGTCTTGAGCTGAGAAATTAATCAATTCGTTGCTTTCTTACATTTCTATATCCTTTTACTTGCGGACAGCCTTGGTAAATGTCTGTCTGTCGTCTGTCTGGTTTTTAAGTGATATTAATAATGTTTTTGTTTTTTTTTTTATTGGAAAATTTAGTAAACTATTGGCGAAAGCCTAAAAATCTCATCTCATGTAGTTCCATATCTGAAGCAGACGTCGGAGGTCATCTTCCGCCAAGCTGATCTATCTCTTGCCAATTCTATTAAAGCAGCGCCACCTTTCTCAGCTTCATCTGTCCAAGTTCTTATCCCTTTCAAATACGTTATTCTTTGTCTTCCTCTTATTCTTTTTCCATTCATCTTTCCAGTCAAGGCGAGTATTTCCAAACCAGGGTGGCGGATAATGTGTCCTAAAAATTCCATTTGGCGTTTGATGATTTTTGTTATCAGCGATCTTTTTCTGTTTGCCATTTCTAAAATTTCTTCATTTCTTTTCCTTTCCATCCATGACACCCTCATCATTCTTCTGTAAAACCACATTTCCACTGCCTCCAGTCTTTTAACCATGGTCTTGTTTATGGTCCAGCTCTCACAACCACATAGCAGCACAGACAGTACATAGCAATCCAGGACTTTGATTTTTGTTTTCATGCTAATATTCCTGTTTTTCATAATTGTATGCAGCTGGTTGAATGCATTCTTCGCCATACCTATTCTTTTCTTTATTTCACAATCTGATTTTCCAGTGGATGTTACATTGAAGCCTAAATATTTGAAACATTCAACTTGTTGTATTGTTTGTCCTCTGCTTGTTATTACACAGGCTGGTGGGTTATTATTTTTAGATACCGTCATACATTCTGTTTTAGATATATTCAGTTCCAGTCCCATATTTTCACTACTCCTGACTACAACATCCAGTAATTCTTGTAGTTCATGTTCAGATTCTGCCAGTAGAACCGTATCATCTGCATACCTCAGATTTGTTACATTCTTTCCTCCAATACACACCCCCTTCTTATGTTCGATATCTCTTAATATCATTTCACTATAGAGGTTGAATAAATCTGGAGACAAAACACACCCCTGCCTAACTCCTCTTCTAATAGGTGTAAAACTGCTTAGTTCGTTGTCAACACGCATTGCTGCTTCTTGTTCCCAGTACAAATTCCGTAATATTCTTAAATCTTTACCATCAATGTCCAAGGATGATAGAATTTTGAATAGTTTTTCGTGTTGTACTTTATCAAAGGCTTTTGAATAGTCGATGAAACACATATACAGATCTTTATTTACTTCAATACATCTTTCCATCAGCATTGATAATGTGAATATTCCATTTCTGGTACCCTTGTCCTCAACAAAACCAAATTGCATCTCCCCAATTTCAGGTCGTATTTTATTTCTTATTCTTAGTAAAATTATCTTCAAAAGAATTTTTGTGAGGTTGCTCATTAGGCTAATAGTTCTGTGTTGTTCACAATCAACTGCCCCTGGCTTTTTTGGTAGTGCTATAAAAATGGATCGTTTCATATCAGTTGGCATTTTTCCTGTGTCATACAGCCTAAAAATATAATTTTAAAAAAACATTGAAACGAATTGAATTGTATTGTGATGTCTTGGGTCCACAGCTTAAGAAAATTGGGCCGTTATTGTAACAAGCAGAGTAGAGTGATAGCTTTTTGTAAACTTAAAAACAGAGTGATAAGCAGTTGATGGTTTTATACATACATGTATATATATATATATATATATATATATATATATATATATATATATATATATATATATATGTGTGTGTGTGTGTGCATGTGTGTGTGTGTGTGTGTATAAAATTGTACAAATAGGACGAGGATCCTTAGCCTGTCTTGATGCGACTTTAAGAGTAATCTCAGATATCATGGATATCATAGGATCTACCTTTGTTTCGCATTTGATCTTATCTTAAGCTTGGTTTTATCTTTATTGGCCTTAAACTCTACAATACAAGTCTATTGACTGACCCGTCATGTTCCTTGTTCTTGACACTGACGTAATCCAAAATCATTGTCAATGCGGAGGCTTTAAAACAGGCATAAAATACCATTCCTACGTTTCACTATTGCTTGAAATGAACTAGGTCCATTCACGATGAATAATAAACAGCTAACTGCCGTTCTCTGAAAAAAAACATGTATTTAAAAATTTGGCCAGAAAACGTGTCCTTCAATATATCGATCGATGACCCTAAACTCTGAAGAAAAAAAACCCCTCTCAAATCTGGGGCCGGGCGAAGTCTTTCTAGAGTAAGGCAGTTAACTGGTTAAAATAAGTTATATCTACGGTGCCATATAAAGTAGTGCGGGGCTGTCATTGGCAAGCTTAAGGACCACGGTCCTACGGTCCCTGGGAAATGAAAACCGCAAGGACCGGTCCTAGGACCGGCGGTCCTTTTCGACATTGAACATTCCTGAGAGACCGTTTTGACCTTTGGGACCATGGGATCGTTCATTCTTGAACCGTTAAAGACCGCTACACGATGAAAACCGTGGTCTACAGGAGTAAACACACGGAGTAGTCACACTCATTTCAAATTGTAACCTAATTAGAGAAGAGGGGTGATGCCTTCTTTATTTGCTCACAGTACTTCATTGTTACTTCGATAATTTAGCGTGAATAAAATTTGAAATTTATCCCCGTTAACGGAGATAATGGAATCACCCAAGGCGTTGATCGAGTTGTTCGTGGCGTTTATACACACACGCAACTCCTACCCCCCCCCCCACCCCCCACCCCCCCACACACACACATGAAAGGGCAGCGAGCATTGAAGAGTAAGAGAGAGACGTGAAGTTATAATAAGAGGGGGTGGATGCGGTAATAAGTAATAAGTAATAAGTGGGGTCGATGGTGACTTTTCGCCAGATCTAACAAACCCAGCTACCCATTCACTGCTGAGTAGACAGGGATTCAGAAAAAACTCGACTGCACCCGGGATCGATCTCTGGCCCTTTGCGTATAAAGAGAGTGCTCTATCAACTGAGCTATCGGGGTCCCCAAATATTCTATTGGACCTTTTAAAAATACAGACGTTATAACTGGTTTTTTTTGGACGGAAGAAACTAATGAAACTCATATTACTTGATTAGTTAAAACACCAAACGAAATTTTAATATTATTGTATTATTTTAAATGACAACAATGCGATAGAAAGGAGTGGCGACAAGAGATGGACAAAAGAAAACAAAAAATCAGACTTGCAACTTGCTAGGTTCGACACACACACACACACACACACACACACACACACATCTTTAGTAGTCACATACATTTCAAACAATAACCCATTAGAGAAGAGGGGTCATGCCTTCATCATAGATCATTGTCATTGCGATCATTATGGTGTAGTAAATTTTGAAATTTACCCCGTATAATGGAATCGTCCAAGGCGTGCGCCTCCTGTTCCCCCATCTCACACACGAAAGGGCGGTTTGCGGAGTGGAGGGAGGTGGTCGTCTGCCTCTATGGTCGTCTGTGTCGTTTAGTGTATGGCAAAGGGGGGTGGGTGCGATTAATTAAGTGGGATGGGTGGTGATTGGTGGAAGATAGGCAAAGGACCGAGGCAACGAATCGCTGGGAAGTAGTATGGCGCGAGACCGTTGAAAGGTGATAAGAAGTGAGGACCGCCGGCGGTCTTCCTCTTTGGGACTGGACCACGGTTCACAGCTAAAAGACCGTGGGACCGGTCCTCGGTCCGGTCCTCAGCGCGGCACTAATATAAAGTAATAAATAACAATGTGAAATTGAATATAAGCTTCAATTAAATATACGAAAACAGATAAAATGGACGTTTCGGGTTTCCACTTTATCAAACGTCCATTTTTATCTGTTTTCGTATATTAAATTGAAGCTTACATTCAATTTCACGTTGTTAATTATTTTTTTCAAGCTTCGAGTAGTGCGGGGCTGTCATTGGCAAGCTTAAGGACCACGGTCCTACGGTCCCTGGGAAATGAAAACCGCAAGGACCGGTCCTAGGACCGGCGGTCCTTTTCGACATTGAACATTCCTGAGAGACCGTTTTGACCTTTGGGACCATGGGATCGTTCATTCTTGAACCGTTAAAGACCGCTACACGATGAAAACCGTGGTCTACAGGAGTAAAACACACGGAGTAGTCACACTCATTTCAAATTGTAACCTAATTAGAGAAGAGGGGTGATGCCTTCTTTATTTGCTCACAGTACTTCATTGTTACTTCGATAATTTAGCGTGAATAAAATTTGAAATTTATCCCCGTTAACGGAGATAATGGAATCACCCAAGGCGTTGATCGAGTTGTTCGTGGCGTTTATACACACACGCAACTCCTACCCCCCCCCCCCACCCCCCCACCCCCCCACACACACACATGAAAGGGCAGCGAGCATTGAAGAGTAAGAGAGAGACGTGAAGTTATAATAAGAGGGGGTGGATGCGGTAATAAGTAATAAGTAATAAGTGGGGTCGATGGTGACTTTTCGCCAGATCTAACAAACCCAGCTACCCATTCACTGCTGAGTAGACAGGGATTCAGAAAAAACTCGACTGCACCCGGGATCGATCTCTGGCCCTTTGCGTATAAAGAGAGTGCTCTATCAACTGAGCTATCGGGGTCCCCAAATATTCTATTGGACCTTTTAAAAATACAGACGTTATAACTGGTTTTTTTTGGACGGAAGAAACTAATGAAACTCATATTACTTGATTAGTTAAAACACCAAACGAAATTTTAATATTATTGTATTATTTTAAATGACAACAATGCGATAGAAAGGAGTGGCGACAAGAGATGGACAAAAGAAAACAAAAAATCAGACTTGCAACTTGCTAGGTTCGACACACACACACACACACACACACACACACACACACATCTTTAGTAGTCACATACATTTCAAACAATAACCCATTAGAGAAGAGGGGTCATGCCTTCATCATAGATCATTGTCATTGCGATCATTATGGTGTAGTAAATTTTGAAATTTACCCCGTATAATGGAATCGTCCAAGGCGTGCGCCTCCTGTTCCCCCATCTCACACACGAAAGGGCGGTTTGCGGAGTGGAGGGAGGTGGTCGTCTGCCTCTATGGTCGTCTGTGTCGTTTAGTGTATGGCAAAGGGGGGTGGGTGCGATTAATTAAGTGGGATGGGTGGTGATTGGTGGAAGATAGGCAGAGGACCGAGGCAACGAATCGCTGGGGAAGTAGTATGGCGCGAGACCGTTGAAAGGTGATAAGAAGTGAGGACCGCCGGCGGTCTTCCTCTTTGGGACTGGACCACGGTTCACAGCTAAAAGACCGTGGGACCGGTCCTCGGTCCGGTCCTCAGCGCGGCACTAGCTTCGAGCAGCAACATTTACATATAAAGCAAAGAAAATCATACAAGAAAATTATCTTAAAGAAAACTTCTCTGCTGATTTTTGTAACATGGATTTCTTTTTCTTATTTAGCAAGCACTATTACTGCTGTTCAGATTTATATCTTGCTTAAAGAGATTGTCATTGAGCCTGGTATGAATCTTATAAAAATGTTTATTCAAAGTGATATTCTAACTTAGACTGACCTGAGTGAAAGTGAAAGCGATGTGGGTGAACTAGCGAATTAAACACAAAACGAAGTCGTCATCAATCTGTGGAGTGGTTGATACGATCTTGTGATTGTGATAACGGATAGCATTGCCCGAGAACTTGTACCTTGGGTTGTAATTGATTAGACCTGGTTTGTTCAACCCTCTTTCGTCAACTGCCAAGATAATAAATGTGACCCGAGCGTCCTTACGGTGTTGTATTGGAATGAACAAGATAAAAAGAAAATTTAACTTAAAATGGTCCGTGTGACATAAATTAGAAGATATACTTTTATTCCCCAAAGTTTAAATATAATTTTTTTCTAAAGTTTAAGAAACAAAATTTACTCTCATCAATGGAATGATTTATTTGGAGTCAAAGTTCAGATAAAAATTCTATTGTATTGATGCATCATGACCACCCCGTCACACACCGTTTTTAGACGACTGGTCATATATATATATATATATATATATATATATATATATATATATATATATATATATATATATTCGTATAATATTAAGTCGAATCAAACTCTACTAAACTCTGGGTAATTGTGAAGAAGTTACGATCCGATGAATTAAGAGATTGACTAGCAATGGCAATTGAAGCACGACCTGAACATGTTGGATGTCAAAGTGACCTGTAATCATCTTGTCTCGGTTGAGAAAAGAAAAAAAGGTACGCAAAGGAGATAAAGAAGTTTTTATTATATCACAGATATGTGAGGTTGAGATAACAGAAGTAAAAAAAAAAGGAGAGAAAATGAGAGGGCGACAGAGGGAAAGAAACGTTGAAAAGTCACTCACATTACATCCAAAAGAATCGCGATTGATTTTGTAACGGTGTATCTTGTTTTGTATCTTGTTTTGTTTTGTTTGTTTGTTTTTTTGTTTGTTTTTTTTTGGGGGGGGGGGTTGTGTGTGTGTGTGTGTGTGTGTGTGTGTGTGTGTGGGGTGGGGGGGGGGTGGCTGTTGTTGTTTTTTTTTTGCCTGAGGGGGGGGGGGGCGCTTTGTCTTTTACACTCTTCATTGATAGTCACAAAAATGTGTTTGTCGTAACACAGATCAAAAAGTCGAACAAAGTAATTGATATAATAATGAGAGCTGATATTTTCAATGAAAAGTAATGTAATCTGATAATAATATGATGCACAGGACACAAACAGGTTATTGATAAATACGTGTCTCGTGACTATGTCTTAGATAGATTACAAAAGTAGATTGTCATAAAGTGATCCTAAGATCTTATGATATTCGTGAACCATCGAATGAGGAAAATGTCCCTGAAAGTTGTTGCGTCACAGAAATTTAGAAATAAAATTGTGATAATGTCTCGAAATTATCCAGAACGACCATCTAACCCCATGTGAAAGGTCACAATTTGTCAGATGCTCAGAAAATCTTTTATTAGAACCTGTCACATATTTCTATACATATTTTAAAAACAAGTTATGCCCTTCCGCCACGACATCATAAGATATCGTCGCAAGGCATTCCACGAAGGAATATAGATAATTCATCAAACAAGATGTCTGATGTCAACAGGAATCACCCATGTTGTCCAAATTAGCAAATTGGGGTTAATAATCTTGCTCAAGGGAAAAAAAACGAAAGTACCTGAAGCGGGGCTCGAACCCGGGTGCAATGCTTTAACCACTCGGCCACTTCGCCCCCGCTATATACATAAATACATGTATACATGCACTTTTCGTCATATGGTTATATATATTCGATACAATGTGATACACCGCCTCGATCCGGTTTTATGTCTGGGTAAACCATATGTCGAAAAGTTCATTTAAAGTAAAGTTAAATAATGAGAGACTTTTTACTCTTTATCTCCATAAAAATCAATATTCTTAATAAAGCATAAAAATGTTTCGAATGTCTCACATCTTTCTTTATATATCCAATTTTTACCATTTTAACTGCCCGAGATAATACCATTTTAAGGCGATTGGTCACATTTTATTACAATGTGCAGCTATTGAGAAGTTCTTTCAATTTACGATTCACTTAGTTGTGGAGCAATAAAAATAAAAGACTTCTCACCTTCGTTTTCGGGTGTTTTGATTCTACGAGACTCAATTCATATGAATTACTTATTATTATTATTGTTATTATTATTATTATTATTATTATTATTATTATTATTATTATTATTATTATTATTATTATTATTATTATTATTATTATTATTATTATTATTATTATTATTATGTTTACTTACAATATGCATGCAGATATCAATGGCGTAGAAACGGCATTCCTATTTTCCACACTATTTATACTATACTGTTCCCACCACAATGGTTATGGAAACCCGTATAATGTGCATTCCATGCAAATTATTATATTTTAAAAAACGTACCGTGTTGAAGGAAAATGGAGGTAAACAACACAGCATGGAATAGATTAGCGCCAATATGTGTCACTGTGTAGCATACACGTGAATATTTACCGCGAACGAGCTTATTTTACGCCCCAACTCCTTTCAATAAAATTGTTACTACATCCATAAAGCAGTTTTGTAATGTTTGCAACTGTTTTGAGACGATTGGTCATATATATATATATATATCCTTTCTTTAAAAAATATAGCATTGTGTAGAACATTGTGCTTATTTGAGTAAATAAAAAAATTGATACGGCGCACAACTCTACTGAAAGGTTTGAAAATTAGAAATGTATTTTTTACAGATAGATAAACAGATAACTTGATTTCCTTTTATAATTTAAAGTCAGTTTGAAAGTTCGTTGAGTCAAACAGATATCATAAAATATGTACCAACGACGACACTTGACTCCCAAAATCAACTAATTTTGACACTGTAAAAAGTTGTCAATTTGCGTCATCTATTTATGACATCAAGTATTATTACTTCCGTTGTGTTGTTGATTTAGCGGTGATCAGTGTTATTATGTATGTTCTAATTGAGTGTATGTTTGTGTGTGTGTGTGTGTGTGTGTTTGTGTTTGTGTGTGTGTGTTGTGTGTGGTGTATACATGTGTGTGGGTGTTGGCATTTTTCAGCAAATCGTGGCATTCATAGTGATATTATTCACTTGATCACATGAAGGTATTTCAGTCGCCATTTTGATTCTTTTTTTACTATTAGGGTTAGCTCGAGATCGAGGATATTTCTTTTTCTATTAAGGTTAGTCATAAGTCTTAGTAAAGGTGCTAGGATGTTTGTTTTTCCATAAGTTAAGTAAAGGGGAGACATTCCGAAAGCTCCTATATCCCCAGCATTCTTTAAATTTGTATTTTCACCGTTGATATTTTGTCAGGCATTTATTTATTCAATTTGTCATTATATCTAGAAGTATTCTAAAAACTCAAGAACAAACCTTGATAGATTTGTGAAAGTTTAAAATTTCTTAATTTGACCATTGTTTTGATTTTCAGCCGCCATTTTGATTTGTTAAATATTGAAAGGTAGTGCAAAGCAGTCCGAGAGTTGTTTTTTTTTTTTTCTATTAGGGTTAGCTCGAGAGGTTAGTCTTATTAAAGGTGCTAGGAAGTTGGTTTTCCATAAGTTAAGTAAAGTGGAGACATTCCGAAAGCTCCTACATCCCCAGTATTCTTTAAATTTGTATTTTCACCTTTGATATTTTGTCAGGCATTTATTTATTCAATTTGTCATGATTTTTTCTTCTAGGGTTAGCTCGAGATCGGATGATTTTTTTTTTCCTATTAGGGTTAGTCATAAGTATTATTAAAGTGCTAGGGTGTTTGTTTTTCCTATTGGGGTTAATTAAAGGTACTAGGTTTAATTTTTTCTTGGGGTTAGTTGAGGGATATATATTAAATATATTATTGGGCCACACAGAAAAATCAACCGAAGATATACCAAATTACACAGACAACGTTGTTTACCAATCTGCCCTCATTAAATGATGGTGAGTACAGTATCGAATGAAAATAGTTCTTTCCCCGCGAAATTGCGGGCTTTTTACTAGTATATATATATTATATATATATATATATATATATATATATATATATATACACACACACACACACACACACACACACACATATGCATCAACTTCACTTCCAACAACATTGAATCAAGATCTCAAAAAATATCAAACATATTTTAAAACAACAACCGAAGAATTGATTTCAACAGCACAAGGAAACATGCAATTGCCTCAGCACCTTAACACACATGATGACATTCAAAAGCTTAAAACACTGCACTGGACAGAGATTTATGAAAATAAATTACTAACTGGATACTAGAAAAAGACTGAAACACTCGAAGTAACACACACATTCACGGCAAGCGTCCTTGAGACAGCGAAACCATATTCACTCATCCATTCAATGTTGAAACCTTATCTATGGTTAACTATGTGTTATTGGAAATACGAAGGTCTTTCTGGTCTCATGGCCTGTAACTAACAGCTATGTTCAACGTTAATGGCTGACAGTTCTGTCGTACTCTAAACAAACCCTATCTTGGCAAAAAAAAAACCCTCTCAAACCTGGGACTTCGCGAAGTCCCAGGTTTAAGAGTTATTTGCCAAGATGAAGGTCATGAAGTCCCAAGTTTGAGAGTTTTTTTTTTGTTTTTTTTTTTTGCCAAGATGAGGGTCATTTAAATCGATCGATATTTGAAGGACGAGTTTTCTGGCCAAATTTTCAAATATGGGTTTTTACAGAGTACGCAGAGTAGCGATCTGGTCCAAGTGTTCAACCCTCAAAGATGGGTGTATTTTAGAATTTCCTCAGGCCAAGAAAGAGTGCACTGAAAAACATCATTCTCGTACGCAATTATTTAAGAACCACAAGGACAATGTTGTTACAAATTTTAATTTTACTCGGAAAGTCATATGATCGACGTATACTTATTTGAAGGTCTGATAACCAAAAGTGTTATAGGCCCTTTGTTGTGATGCAAATACTCTCGAACCAACGAAAAATATTGTTCATTCAGGACATAATATCTGCATATGATCCACGAAGTATCTGCCAAGGATCTTCTCTAATAACTGTTATTATCGGTGGAAAATGAACGGTGACGTTAACGTGATTGTCAAAATTAAAATATTTTGAGCCCCAAGACATAGGGGGGGGGGGGGAGGGGGGGTGTACGCTTATGCTGAATGATAAATATTGTTATCCTTCTCAACATTTTTCTCCTCCTCCTTATCTTATTTCTTCCCCTTCTCTTTCTCCTTCTCCTCTTATTCATCATCATCATCATCGACTTCTTCATCTTCATCATCATCATCATCATCATCATCATCATCATCATCATCATCATCATCATCATCATCATCATCATCATCATCAGTAGTATAGGGATGCTCAGGAGAAATGGAGAAGAGCAAAAGAGCAGCATAAAATAAGAATGATTAAGAGCAAAATATTAACGTTTTAATTAGCGTGAAATTAAATCAGGAGAAATTGAGAAGAGCAATAGAGCAGCATAAAATAAGAATGATTAAGAGCAAAATATTAACGTTTTAATTAGCGTGAAATTAAATCTGTTTGCTAGAGATTGATGTTAAAATGTTTTATGTATAGAGATAATAATTTTAGGGTTCGAATCCTATAGACAACTGGAATAGTTTGTTAAATGTTGATGTTGTAGTAAATCAATAGAGTTGTATTGTATCGATTGATAGATAACATGAATGGCTGGAAATAGTTTGGTTTGAACGGTGATAGCGTCTTGTTTTCAAATCCTAAAATCTTCGTTTAAAAAAACGTATCGTTTAAACGGTGTCCGATTCTATCACACATTAAGGTGTTCTCGAGTCTGGCTCTATGTTGAAATGTCGCTCTTTACTCACATTCTCCTAATGTGTTCAGGATAGTACCCGGTCTTTGACAGCGTTGGTAAAAAAATTGTAATATCGCCTAACATATCTCGTTCTATTTGTTTCGTGTTGTCGTTCATCAGCGATCTTTTTTAAAGCGCTTTGAACCTCTTTAGTGGATATTGCGCTATATAAATGTTCATTAAAAATTAATTATCACGCGTGTCCAATTATGCAACCGTAAAGATAATTTACCCACCAAACGACGAAGAGATAAATCAAAGATAGTACAGGGTGTAACAAATACATTCGTTTCGTTTCAAGAAGCGAACTCAACACTGAAATTATGATGAACACTTTTTATTCGATTCAGGTTATTGTTAATAGAAAAAACAGATTAAAGTAGGTACCAAGTCAGTCAAATTCCCTTTCTTCATATTCTCCTCCTCTCTTTGAAATGGATTTTAGAATCGATGATACCAAACGACTATTTTTCGAATTAACAAATTATGATCTGGACTTAATAAACCGTAATCACAGACACGTTAGTAGTTGCATTGTCCGGATTTGGTGATGTCTGTGAATCTTAAATACGAAAATGTCCAAAATAACACGATGTCACGCACAATATTACTCGCGGTAATCAATGTTGACATATTTTTTTAATAATCATAGGTTCAAACTGACTTAAAATAGGTGTAATATCTCTATACAGATTTGATCATGAGAAGTTTTGTTTAATAGTTAAACGCCTTACCACTTATCAACGAAAGGGATCACCATATTTTAATCGACACATGGTTAATTGATGAATAAAGCAACAAAGTGTCTGTTTGCTGTATTCCTTGTCGTCTCAAACAATCAATTTTAAAGAATTATGTAGTTTTTCCATTGATTTACTGTACTGGGATGGAAGCATTATAATGTATGGTTGTGTTGTTTTTTTCTTGGGTTATTTTTCTAAAGCGGGTCTTGTAGTTTGTGATTTCCGTCTTAAATGCCATTTGCTTTATTTTTTATTATTATTTTTTTAATAAGACGACGGAGAATTTTATTTAATGCAATTAAAGTAGATAGCGTTCTTGTCTAGGTCTGGTAAAATAAATGTGATGACGTCATACACTTAATACAATCCCCGTAGACAATGTTGATATTGGAGAAACCTCCGGTATAGAGATTAGAACATGAATTCGAAATCAAGACGTTTTGGTATGGTAGTTAGACAATCTATCCATCGACCAATTAAAGTCTCTTCACTATGTGAATACGACTAGTAGATGGGTACAATAGCAATACCTAGGAGGTGAATGTTTTCATTGAAATTTCACCTAGGATCAATTAAATAGAAATACGACCGATAAGCAATGTCCATGCGTCCACACGAGTAAAACCCAATATAATGTTTTACAGTCATATTCTCTTTACCCAATATCATTTTTGGAAACATTTTGATTGGGTTAATGAAAAATTTACATCTGAAGCAAAACTAAAAAGAATTGATGACAAAAGCTTTTATAAAACCCAACAACTTTTAACACACATACTTATTCAACTGTGATTGCTTTTTAATAAAAATATTCTTGTCTGATATAATACTTGTACCCGTCATTTTCAACATGCGGCGAGTTTCATGTTTTGTATCATGGACTTGAATTTTTTTTCGCAGCAAGAAATAAATAAATGAAACACAACAATTATTACAATACGCAATATTGAATGATCAAGTACTTAATACAATACCATGTCCTTGCTCAGTTACTCACTTCATGAAAGAGATATTGATGAAAAAAAAAATGAAAAGACAATTCCATCACTCCATGTCCTATATTATGGTTATCATATCAAGACATAACCTAATTGAAAATGTAACAAAAATGTTGTGTAGGAATAGTAAATTTTATGAACCAGGTATACATTATCTCTATTTATGACATTAAACCATCAATGTTTTAACGCACATTTTCAGGATTTGACACATATTTACTCTACGTCTCCAGTAACATTGTCGAAGTTTTTAGATATTTGATACCACAACACATTTAGATAACAGCAGGGTTTTTTTTTCCTCAAATTTTATAGATCTGAGCAGATAATATATTTTAGCCCAGTGAAACGTTGTCATAACAGCTGCTATATTTTTTAGATGATAGCCCAAATGACCAGTAACACCCAATGTGTAAGACGTGCAGTCTTTTAGGCGGTAGTGTAATGTCATACAAAAACATCTGTCAAACGCGTAGTAATCCCTAATGGCGATTTACAAGACGGTCAAAATTTATTTAGTAAAAGTTTTCAGGACACAGTGTATCAATTGAACATAAGAAATTAATTTTTTAAAAGTCAAAATGTATGTGATGTAATTGTTTTTGGTTTTTTTAGCTAAAATTTATAAAATATAAGCTTAATAGCAAAAGTTTTCTAACCAAAACATTTGAAGTAAGAAATTGTTGGTTAAAAATGTGAGGTTAAAATTTTCTTACCAACATTTGGGAAGTAATCATTTTCAGGTCGAAGTTTATGAAACACAAACTGTATGACGAAAATGTATGAAACTGAAGTTTTTTGATCAAAATAGTAAGAAAAAGGAAAAGTGTCTGGTGCAAAAAAAATATAACATAAAAATTAAAAGTTTTGTGGTCAAAATGTTCTCTGGTCAAAATGAGTGAAGTAAAACAATTTTGACCAAAATTTATAAAATAAAAGTATGCGTGTAAAAATGTATGAAATGAATACTTTCTATCCAAAATCTATGCAATGAAATGTTTTTAGACCAAAATGTTTGTAGTAGTAGTATCTGGATAACGTTTATGAACAAAGTATTATTTCTAACAAAAATATGTGAAGCAATAATTTTCCGACCAAATTGTCTGAAATGGACGTTTTCCAATCAAAATGTGAAAAGTAATAATGTTCTGATCCAATTATGAAATGAAAATATGATGTCAAAAATTTATGAAATTAATTTTTTTCTAGTCGAAATGTGTAAAGTAAAAGTTTTCTGATCAAAACATAATAATATTATGAACAACGGTTACGAGATCAGAATACATATTCTCTCCAAATTATACGAAATTTAATTTTCTAATCAAAATGTGTGAAGTAAAAGTTTTCTGGCTAAAACTTATATGAACGTTTGCCCTCAAAAATATATGAATGTTTTCTGGCCAAATATATGAAGTAAACAATTTTTAGGGGGTCAACATTTATATAATTAGAATATACTTTGACAAAATTGTAGAAAAGTCAAAACCACTGAAACAAAAGTTTTCAGGATAAATTGTATTAACGACATTTTCCAGGCCCAATTTTGCGAAGTAACATTTGTCTGACCAAAAGATGTAAAGTAAACTTGTTCTGACCAAAATGAGAGAAAATAAAAATGTTTTCTACTAGAACTTCATAAGGTAAATTAAACTTTTTTAAAACAAAACGTGTGTAGTAATAGTTTTATGTAAATGTATTGTATCATAAATTATCGAAACCGTTACAAAATAAAAGACTTTTCCATGTCTTTCGCTTTTTGATGCCTTCTCGAGGATTTGACAAAAGCAGAAAGTTTTGAATTTTCAAAGTGCTGACTACTTACCCTGCAGAATTACCCTCGACAGAGTAGAGACATAGCAGATATGACTGGTGATCCTATATTATCACGGACAGAAGCAGAGATGTCCTACAATTGTTGTAGAGGTGCTATGTCGGATACGACACCCAAAGTTTTGCTATAATTTTCAATTTTATTTTGTTACCATTAAAGTATAACGTTTTTAGTCGTCTGTCTAAAATTATCAATGACATGATTAATGTCGATCCCACAAAGGTTATGAGTAAACCTTTGTTCTTCTCCCCGACAGGGGCCAAATAACCTCAACTACAGGCGTGCGGGCTATCTTTGAACAAGACAGTTCAAACCCTAGTTCAACCTATTTCCAATAAAAAATACTCCTTACAAAACTTAAATGGTTTTGGAAGAGGTTATTCATAACCTGCATTTGAAGTTCAATCCTCTCTGTTTCACTCTTTTAGCTCCGAAAGTCGATGGAATCACTTCGTAGTTTAGTAAACAAAAACCAAAACCAAGGTCAATGTCACCCAAAAGATAAGATAAGGGATATGAAATAGAAATCTCACCAAAACGTGTAAGATTCGACCTATTTTCAATGAGAAAACAGCTTACCAAACCTGCATTTGAATTGCAACCCTCTCTTTTTCAATGTTTTAGCTCCAAAGGTCGCTTGAATTACTTAGTAGTTTAGTAAACCAAAACCAAAACCAACCCAAAAGATAAAATTAGGGTAATAAAGTGCTAGACGTCGACCCAAAATGAGTGAAGTAAAAATTGTCTCGCCAAATACAGGAAACAAAAGTAATCTAACAAAAATGCCAAAATGGAAGTTTTCTAAGCAATTACGTGTGAAGTAAAATTTTTGTGACTAGAAAATTGTAGAGAGAGTTTAAGTTTTCTGGTCAAAATTTACGAAATAAGACTGTTCTATTCAAAATCTATGAAATTTAGTTTTAAAATGAAAAAAGAATTAATGAAATGAAGGCTGTACACGCGAAAATGTATGAGAAAAAATATTCTGGTCAAAATGTTTAAAATGAAACATTTCAGGATAAATTTTATGGCGTAATATTTTATATCTGAGTAATATATGTGTACATAACGTTTATGGCTAAATTTTTATGAACTAGGTTTTGTTATTGCTTTCTTTTTTACCCTAATGTGTGACGTAAAAGTTTTGTGGTAACAATACGTAAAGTAAACGTTTTCTGGGCAAAAGTGAAAAGTAATAATGTTCTGGCCCAATTATGAAATGAAAATTTTCTGTCAAAAATTTATGAAATTAATTTTTTTCTAGTCGAAATGTGTAAAGTAAAAGTTTTCTGATCAAAACATAATAATATTATGAACAACGGTTACGAGATCAGAATACATATTCTCTCCAAATTATACGAAATTTAATTTTCTAATCAAAATGTGTGAAGTAAAAGTTTTCTGGCTAAAACTTATATGAACGTTTGCCCTCAAAAATATATGAATGTTTTCTGGCCAAATATATGAAGTAAACAATTTTTAGGGGGTCAACATTTATATAATTAGAATATACTTTGACAAAATTGTAGAAAAGTCAAAACCACTGAAACAAAAGTTTTCAGGATAAATTGTATTAACGACATTTTCCAGGCCCAATTTTGCGAAGTAACATTTGTCTGATCAAAAGATGTAAAGTAAACTTGTTCTGACCAAAATGTGAGAAAATAAAATGTTTTCTACTAGAACTTCATAAGTAAAGTAATTAAACTTTTTTGGACAAAACGTGTGTAGTAATACTTTTTCTGTAAATGTATTGTATCATAAATTATTGAAACCGTTACAAAAAAAAGACTTTTCCATGTCTTTCTCTTTTTGATACCTTCTCGAGGATTTGACAAAGGCTGAAAGTATTAAATTTTCAAAGTGCTGACTACTTACCCTGCAGAATTACCCTCGACAGAGTAGAGACATAGCAGATATGACTGGTGATCCTATATTATCACGGACAGAAGCAGAGATGTCCTACAATTGTTGTAGAGGTGCTATGTCGGATACGACACCCAAAGTTTTGCTATAATTTTCAATTTTATTTTGTTACCATTAAAGTAGAACGTTTTTAGTCGTCCGTCTAAAATTATCAATGACATGATTAATGTCGATCCCACAAAGGTTATGAGTAAACCTTTGTTCTTCTCCCCGACAGGGGCCAAATAGCCTCAACTACAGGAGTGCGGGCTATCTTTGAACAAGACAGTTCAAACCCTAGTTTTACCTATTTCCAATAAAAAATACCTTACAAAACCTAAGTGGTTTTGGAAGAGATTATTCAAAACCTGCATTTGAAGTTCAATCCTCTCTGTTTCACTCTTTTAGCTCCGAAAGTCGATGGAATCACTTCGTAGTTTAGTAAACCAAAACCAAATCCAGGTCAATGTCACCCAAAAGATAAGATAAGGGATATGAAATAGAAATCTCACCAAAACGTGTAAGATTCGACCTATTTTCAATGAGAAAACAGCTTACCAAACCTGCATTTGAATTGCAACCCTCTCTTTTTCAATGTTTTAGCTCCAAAGGTCGCTTGAATTACTTAGTAGTTTAGTAAACCAAAACCAAAACCAACCCAAAAGATAAAATTAGGGTAATAAAGCGCTAGACGTCGACCCAAAATGAGTGAAGTAAACGTTTTTTCGCCAAATACAGGAAACAAAAGTGATCTGACAAAAATGCCAAAATGGAAGTTTTCTAAGCAATTACATGTGAAGTAAAATTTTTGTGACTAGAAAATTGTAGAGTTAAAGTTTAAGTTTTCTGCTCAAAATTTACGAAATAAGACTGTTCTATTCAAAATCTATGAAATTTAGTTTTAAAATGAAAAAAGAAATAATGAAATGAATGCTGTACACGCGAAAATGTATGAGAAAAAATATTCTGGTCAAAATGTTTGAAATGAAAGTTTTCAGAATAAATTTTATGGCGTAATATTTTATATCTTAATAATATATATGTACATAACGTTTATAGCTAAATTTTATGAACTATGTTTTGGTTGTTGCTTTTTTTCTTTTCTTTTTTTTTTTTTGATCCTAATGTGTGAAGTTAAAGTATTGGGCCAAAAAATATTGTAAAGTAAAAGCAAAAGTTTTTCTGGCCAAAATGTATACAATATAAATTTCCTGGCCAAAATTGATTAAATGAAAATTTTCTGTCCATACAATGTATGAAACGTTATCTTTCTGGTCAAAATGTATGAAGTAACGGTTTTCCGGGTAAAACACATGAATTAAAAGTTTGCTTGCAAAAATGTATACAATAAAAGTTTTCTGAATAAAGTATATGAAGTAACATTTTTCTAGCTAAAATGTACGATGTAACGGGTTTCAGGCCAAAATGTGTGAAGTTAAAGTTTCATAGCCCGAAATGTGTTATTTAAAATATCAGTCAAAAAATCTGTGAAATAAAAATTTTAGGATCAAAATTTAGGAAATTAAAGTTTTCTAGCCAAAATGTATGAAATGTAAGGTTTTTCACCAACATGTGTATAGTAGAAATTTGTTGCTATGATAAAATCAAAGTTTTGTGTGTGTGTGTGTGTGTGTGTGTATGTGTGTGTTTGTGTGCGTTTCCCCAAAAAATTATTAAATGCACGTGTTCTCGTCCTCAACGCAAAACAATTTCTGGTCAAAATTATAAAATAACTGTTTCAAGCTAAAATATATAAATTGAAAGTTATCTGACCAATGTACATATTTGAAGAAGGTTTTTTAAAAATAAAACAGGCGGTTTCAAATGATCTTTAAGAAACTCTCTTGACCTCCTTAACCGACCGCCTGTTTTATTTTTTAAAAACCTTCTTCAAATATGTACATTGGTCAGATAACTTTCAATTTATATATTTTAGCTTGAAACAGTTATTTTATAATTTTGACCAGAAATTGTTTTGCGTTGAGGACGATAACACGTGCATTTAATAATTTTTTGGGGAAACGCACACAAACACACACATACACACACACACACACACACACACACAAAACTTTGATTTTATCATAGCAACAAATTTCTACTATACACATGTTGGTGAAAAACCTTACATTTCATACATTTTGGCTAGAAAACTTTAATTTCCTAAATTTTGATCCTAAAATTTTTATTTCACAGATTTTTTGACTGATATTTTAAATAACACATTTCGGGCTATGAAACTTTAACTTCACACATTTTGGCCTGAAACCCGTTACATCGTACATTTTAGCTAGAAAAATGTTACTTCATATACTTTATTCAGAAAACTTTTATTGTATACATTTTTGCAAGCAAACTTTTAATTCATGTGTTTTACCCGGAAAACCGTTACTTCATACATTTTGACCAGAAAGATAACGTTTCATACATTGTATGGACAGAAAATTTTCATTTAATCAATTTTGGCCAGGAAATTTATATTGTATACATTTTGGCCAGAAAAACTTTTGCTTTTACTTTACAATATTTTTTGGCCCAATACTTTAACTTCACACATTAGGATCAAAAAAAAAAAAAAGAAAAGAAAAAAAGCAACAACCAAAACATAGTTCATAAAATTTAGCTATAAACGTTATGTACATATATATTATTAAGATATAAAATATTACGCCATAAAATTTATTCTGAAAACTTTCATTTCAAACATTTTGACCAGAATATTTTTTCTCATACATTTTCGCGTGTACAGCATTCATTTCATTATTTCTTTTTTCATTTTAAAACTAAATTTCATAGATTTTGAATAGAACAGTCTTATTTCGTAAATTTTGAGCAGAAAACTTAAACTTTAACTCTACAATTTTCTAGTCACAAAAATTTTACTTCACATGTAATTGCTTAGAAAACTTCCATTTTGGCATTTTTGTCAGATCACTTTTGTTTCCTGTATTTGGCGAAAAAAACGTTTACTTCACTCATTTTGGGTCGACGTCTAGCGCTTTATTACCCTAATTTTATCTTTTGGGTTGGTTTTGGTTTTGGTTTACTAAACTACTAAGTAATTCAAGCGACCTTTGGAGCTAAAACATTGAAAAAGAGAGGGTTGCAATTCAAATGCAGGTTTGGTAAGCTGTTTTCTCATTGAAAATAGGTCGAATCTTACACGTTTTGGTGAGATTTCTATTTCATATCCTTATCTTATCTTTTGGGTGACATTGACCTGGATTTGGTTTTGGTTTACTAAACTACGAAGTGATTCCATCGACTTTCGGAGCTAAAAGAGTGAAACAGAGAGGATTGAACTTCAAATGCAGGTTTTGAATAATCTCTTCCAAAACCACTTAGGTTTTGTAAGGAGTATTTTTTATTGGAAATAGGTAAAACTAGGGTTTGAACTGTCTTGTTCAAAGATAGCCCGCACGCCTGTAGTTGAGGCTATTTGGCCCCTGTCGGGGAGAAGAACAAAGGTTTACTCATAACCTTTGTGGGATCGACATTAATCATGTCATTGATAATTTTAGACGGACGACTAAAAACGTTCTACTTTAATGGTAACAAAATAAAATTGAAAATTATAGCAAAACTTTGGGTGTCGTATCCGACATAGCACCTCTACAACAATTGTAGGACATCTCTGCTTCTGTCCGTGATAATATAGGATCACCAGTCATATCTGCTATGTCTCTACTCTGTCGAGGGTAATTCTGCAGGGTAAGTAGTCAGCACTTTGAAAATTTAATACTTTCAGCCTTTGTCAAATCCTCGAGAAGGTATCAAAAAGAGAAAGACATGGAAAAGTCTTTTATTTTGTAACGGTTTCAATAATTTATGATACAATACATTTACAGAAAAAGTATTACTACACACGTTTTGTCCAAAAAAGTTTAATTACTTTACCTTATGAAGTTCTAGTAGAAAACATTTTATTTTCTCACATTTTGGTCAGAACAAGTTTACTTTACATCTTTTGATCAGACAAATGTTACTTCGCAAAATTGGGCCTGGAAAATGTCGTTAATACAATTTATCCTGAAACTTTTGTTTCAGTGGTTTTGACTTTTCTACAATTTTGTCAAAGTATATTCTAATTATATAAATGTTGACCCCCTAAAAATTGTTTACTTCATATATTTGGCCAGAAAACATTCATATATTTTTGAGGGCAAACGTTCATATAAGTTTTAGCCAGAAAACTTTTACTTCACACATTTTGATTAGAAAATTAAATTTCGTATAATTTGGAGAGAATATGTATTCTGATCTCGTAACCGTTGTTCATAATATTATTATGTTTTGATCAGAAAACTTTTACTTTACACATTTCGACTAGAAAAAAATTAATTTCATAAATTTTTGACAGAAAATTTTCATTTCATAATTGGGCCAGAACATTATTACTTTTCACTTTTGCCCAGAAAACGTTTACTTTACGTATTGTTACCACAAAACTTTTACGTCACACATTAGGGTAAAAAAGAAAGCAATAACAAAACCTAGTTCATAAAAATTTAGCCATAAACGTTATGTACACATATATTACTCAGATATAAAATATTACGCCATAAAATTTATCCTGAAAAGTTTCATTTTAAACATTTTGACCAGAATATTTTTTCTCATACATTTTCGCGTGTACAGCCTTCATTTCATTAATTCTTTTTTCATTTTAAAACTAAATTTCATAGATTTTGAATAGAACAGTCTTATTTCGTAAATTTTGACCAGAAAACTTAAACTCTCTCTACAATTTTCTAGTCACAAAAATTTTACTTCACACGTAATTGCTTAGAAAACTTCCATTTTGGCATTTTTGTTAGATTACTTTTGTTTCCTGTATTTGGCGAGACAATTTTTACTTCACTCATTTTGGGTCGACGTCTAGCACTTTATTACCCTAATTTTATCTTTTGGGTTGGTTTTGGTTTTGGTTTACTAAACTACTAAGTAATTCAAGCGACCTTTGGAGCTAAAACATTGAAAAAGAGAGGGTTGCAATTCAAATGCAGGTTTGGTAAGCTGTTTCTCATTGAAAATAGGTCGAATCTTACACGTTTTGGTGAGATTTCTATTTCATATCCCTTATCTTATCTTTTGGGTGACATTGACCTTGGTTTTGGTTTTTGTTTACTAAACTACGAAGTGATTCCATCGACTTTCGGAGCTAAAAGAGTGAAACAGAGAGGATTGAACTTCAAATGCAGGTTATGAATAACCTCTTCCAAAACCATTTAAGTTTTGTAAGGAGTATTTTTTATTGGAAATAGGTTGAACTAGGGTTTGAACTGTCTTGTTCAAAGATAGCCCGCACGCCTGTAGTTGAGGTTATTTGGCCCCTGTCGGGGAGAAGAACAAAGGTTTACTCATAACCTTTGTGGGATCGACATTAATCATGTCATTGATAATTTTAGACGGACGACTAAAAACGTTATACTTTAATGGTAACAAAATAAAATTGAAAATTATAGCAAAACTTTGGGTGTCGTATCCGACATAGCACCTCTACAACAATTGTAGGACATCTCTGCTTCTGTCCGTGATAATATAGGATCACCAGTCATATCTGCTATGTCTCTACTCTGTCGAGGGTAATTCTGCAGGGTAAGTAGTCAGCACTTTGAAAATTCAAAACTTTCTGCTTTTGTCAAATCCTCGAGAAGGCATCAAAAAGCGAAAGACATGGAAAAGTCTTTTATTTTGTAACGGTTTCGATAATTTATGATACAATACATTTACATAAAACTATTACTACACACGTTTTGTTTTAAAAAAGTTTAATTTACCTTATGAAGTTCTAGTAGAAAACATTTTATTTTCTCTCATTTTGGTCAGAACAAGTTTACTTTACATCTTTTGGTCAGACAAATGTTACTTCGCAAAATTGGGCCTGGAAAATGTCGTTAATACAATTTATCCTGAAAACTTTTGTTTCAGTGGTTTTGACTTTTCTACAATTTTGTCAAAGTATATTCTAATTATATAAATGTTGACCCCCTAAAAATTGTTTACTTCATATATTTGGCCAGAAAACATTCATATATTTTTGAGGGCAAACGTTCATATAAGTTTTAGCCAGAAAACTTTTACTTCACACATTTTGATTAGAAAATTAAATTTCGTATAATTTGGAGAGAATATGTATTCTGATCTCGTAACCGTTGTTCATAATATTATTATGTTTTGATCAGAAAACTTTTACTTTACACATTTCGACTAGAAAAAAATTAATTTCATAAATTTTTGACATCATATTTTCATTTCATAATTGGATCAGAACATTATTACTTTTCACATTTTGATTGGAAAACGTCCATTTCAGACATTTGGTCGGAAAATTATTGCTTCACATATTTTTGTTAGAAATAATACTTTGTTCATAAACGTTATCCAGATACTACTACTACAAACATTTTGGTCTAAAAACATTTCATTGCATAGATTTTGGATAGAAAGTATTCATTTCATACATTTTTACACGCATACTTTTATTTTATAAATTTTGGTCAAAATTGTTTTACTTCACTCATTTTGACCAGAGAACATTTTGACCACAAAACTTTTAATTTTTATGTTATATTTTTTTTGCACCAGACACTTTTCCTTTTTCTTACTATTTTGATCAAAAAACTTCAGTTTCATACATTTTCGTCATACAGTTTGTTTTTCATAAACTTCGACCTGAAAATGATTACTTCCCAAATGTTGGTAAGAAAATTTTAACCTCACATTTTTAACCAACAATTTCTTACTTCAAATGTTTTGGTTAGAAAACTTTTTGCTATTAAGCTTATATTTTATAAATTTTAGCTAAAAAAACCAAAAACAATTACATCACATACATTTTGACTTTTAAAAAATTAATTTCTTATGTTCAATTGATACACTGTGTCCTGAAAACTTTTACTAAATAAATTTTGACCGTCTTGTAAATCGCCATTAGGGATTACTACGCGTTTGACAGATGTTTTTGTATGACATTACACTACCGCCTAAAAGACTGCACGTCTTACACATTGGGTGTTACTGGTCATTTGGGCTATCATCTAAAAAATATAGCAGCTGTTATGACAACGTTTCACTGGGCTAAAATATATTATCTGCTCAGATCTATAAAATTTGAGGAAAAAAAAACCCTGCTGTTATCTAAATGTGTTGTGGTATCAAATATCTAAAAACTTCGACAATGTTACTGGAGACGTAGAGTAAATATGTGTCAAATCCTGAAAATGTGCGTTAAAACATTGATGGTTTAATGTCATAAATAGAGATAATGTATACCTGGTTCATAAAATTTACTATTCCTACACAACATTTTTGTTACATTTTCAATTAGGTTATGTCTTGATATGATAACCATAATATAGGACATGGAGTGATGGAATTGTCTTTTCATTTTTTTTTTCATCAATATCTCTTTCATGAAGTGAGTAACTGAGCAAGGACATGGTATTGTATTAAGTACTTGATCATTCAATATTGCGTATTGTAATAATTGTTGTGTTTCATTTATTTATTTCTTGCTGCGAAAAAAAATTCAAGTCCATGATACAAAACATGAAACTCGCCGCATGTTGAAAATGACGGGTACAAGTATTATATCAGACAAGAATATTTTTATTAAAAAGCAATCACAGTTGAATAAGTATGTGTGTTAAAAGTTGTTGGGTTTTATAAAAGCTTTTGTCATCAATTCTTTTTAGTTTTGCTTCAGATGTAAATTTTTCATTAACCCAATCAAAATGTTTCCAAAAATGATATTGGGTAAAGAGAATATGACTGTAAAACATTATATTGGGTTTTACTCGTGTGGACGCATGGACATTGCTTATCGGTCGTATTTCTATTTAATTGATCCTAGGTGAAATTTCAATGAAAACATTCACCTCCTAGGTATTGCTATTGTACCCATCTACTAGTCGTATTCACATAGTGAAGAGACTTTAATTGGTCGATGGATAGATTGTCTAACTACCATACCAAAACGTCTTGATTTCGAATTCATGTTCTAATCTCTATACCGGAGGTTTCTCCAATATCAACATTGTCTACGGGGATTGTATTAAGTGTATGACGTCATCACATTTATTTTACCAGACCTAGACAAGAACGCTATCTACTTTAATTGCATTAAATAAAATTCTCCGTCGTCTTATTAAAAAAATAATAATAAAAAATAAAGCAAATGGCATTTAAGACGGAAATCACAAACTACAAGACCCGCTTTAGAAAAATAACCCAAGAAAAAAACAACACAACCATACATTATAATGCTTCCATCCCAGTACAGTAAATCAATGGAAAAACTACATAATTCTTTAAAATTGATTGTTTGAGACGACAAGGAATACAGCAAACAGACACTTTGTTGCTTTATTCATCAATTAACCATGTGTCGATTAAAATATGGTGATCCCTTTCGTTGATAAGTGGTAAGGCGTTTAACTATTAAACAAAACTTCTCATGATCAAATCTGTATAGAGATATTACACCTATTTTAAGTCAGTTTGAACCTATGATTATTAAAAAAATATGTCAACATTGATTACCGCGAGTAATATTGTGCGTGACATCGTGTTATTTTGGACATTTTCCTATTTAAGATTCACAGACATCACCAAATCCGGACAATGCAACTACTAACGTGTCTGTGATTACGGTTTATTAAGTCCAGATCATAATTTGTTAATTC
>NC_088361.1:37067336-37097336 GCF_034508935.2 Berghia stephanieae
CAATCTATCAAAGATACACACAAATTGATTTCAGTATGAAGTATTAAGTTTAAGTAGTAACTTTTGAAATTATCTAATTTAAATTTGATTATTTCGGACCTGGTAATACAGCATATAACTTGAAAAAACAGGCTGGTATTTGCCCACCCTGCCCATTATTACCAGCCGTCCCTGAATCTGATATATAGGCAGGAGAAGTTTCATTAATATGATTATAGCACATTATGCAATCCTAAATCTAACAGGGATCCAAAGTAAAGTCCAAAAACAAAGGTGTGACATGATCACTTTTTTTCCTTTTCAAAACGAATTTTGCCGCTTGGTTTTGAATGCGCTGCAGTTTGCCGAGGACATTATTTGGGATAGAATACATGAGCATATTACAGTAATCAAGTCTAGAAAACATCAAGGAAGAAATGAGGATTTGAACAGATTTTTTATTTTTAAAAATTGTGAAATTGTGAAATTATTCTGAGCTCGACATAAAGTCTTAAATAAATTATCGATATGGCAATGCATGGAAAGGGTCGAGTCAAAGCAAACACCCAGATTTCTAGCTCTGTCAGTAAAATGGACTTTTTCGTTTTCAATTATTGTAATAAAAATTGTAAACTCACCTTTCATTATTTTTTTTAGGATCACACAAAAGAACTTCCGTTTTTTCTTCGTTCATTTTATATAAACATACAACCAACATAACATTACAATTATTTTTTAAAAACCACTGCACTGCATTGTGTCAGACAGTTAAAATAAAATTCCCTTTATTCATTCCATAGGGGAAATTTGTCTCTAGGGTCTATTCCAAGGGAAACTTGAATAACCCAGGCGTATGCCGCAATGCAGCACCGCAAACACAGCGCGGCGGGTATTCGAACACGATACATTTAGGTCGGAAGCAGAGACCGTACCGCTGAGTCAAGCTGACCTGATGAGAGAAAAAATACAAGAAAAAAAAAAAACAATCCCAAAATCTCTCTCTCTCTCTCTCTCTCTCTCTCTCTCTCTCTCTCTCTCTCTCTCTCTCTCTCTCTCTCTCTCTCTCATATGACACACCTAAGATAACGCTCGTTCTCTTTCTCTTTCTCTATCCTTCACCCATTCTTTCTCTCCTATACTCTATCATCAAAAGGTATGCTGTGTAGGTATGCTTTCATATCATGCTAACGATGATGATGATGATGACGATAATGATGATCATGATGATGATGATGATGATGACGACGACGACGACGACGACGATGATGATGATGATGATGATGATGATGATGATGATGATGATGATGATGATGATGATGATCTAATAGAACCAACTACCCAATTACTGCTGAGTGGATCATGGCCCTTTGTGTGTGATAAGAGTGCTCTACCAACTGAGCTATCGGGACCTCCAGGTTGTTCCATAATTGATGCTATGCGGTTAGGTAAAATACTCACAGCATCTGTCACTCGAATTAACGTATCAAAACACAAAACTGGGTATAACCTTGAACGTTTATAGTCTGATATATTGTTCAGGGACCATTTGTAAAGCGCTTTGAGAAGTTTCAGTGGATATTGCGCTATATAAAAGCTCAATTTTTTGTGTGTGTGTTTTTTTTTTATAGTCCAGTTTTGGTTTAGCTGGGTTTATTTTATATCATTTATCTTTTGGCAACCTTGGGCAGCGTCAACTCTGTCCGAAAATAATTGTACAAGCGCCAAACAAGTTACCTGTCTCATAATATGCGCTAAATTGGAAAAAGACAAAAAGAAAAAAGAAATGAGCTTTAACCCCCGATCCTCGACCGCTGTATAAACGTAACATACCATTCCCAACTGACTTACGCCGCAGTCGTTTAAGTGTAACACACCTTTTCCAAGTGACACGGGCATCAGTTGTAACACACCCGACCTTGATTCAGTAAAAATTCCATTGTGTTCTTTATGAAATAAAAGCCGAAGTTTGATTGGTTGATATTATTAGTTTCAGCCAATCAGCAAACAGTTTATTTAAGCTGTTTGGGTTGAGTATGAAGCTAGTTTTTGACGTAAGAAATGACGCGATCAAACCCGAGTGACGCTATATGTTAGCTACGTCATTCAAACTTGCTAGGCAAGTACTGGGAACCGGTCGTTATTTCCGGTTGACCCCAGCTAGAGTTAAGATAGAGCCATATCAACTGAATGTGCTCAAAGCAAATTGTTTTACAATGGGTTTCAACCACACAGCAACTCTGAACGGTAATATGTACAATGCATCATGTATGCGAGGCACTATCACAATTTATATTCTTACAGAGACAACGGTGTTATCGGCCATATACTCATATACTCACCTGGATACAGTGAAAGAGCAAGAGAAAGAGCATTTTCCAAGGTCTCAACTTTGTGCCATCTAAGCGTGATTCCAACCAAGGATCTGTCTTACAAAAAACAAGAAGTAATTAACTACTTTGTAATGCATTCAAGTACCTAAATGAGATAATAACAAAAAATAAGTAAATGAATAGACAAATAATTGGATAATGAAATAAACAGATAAATACATGAATGAATTAAAATAAATAAATAAATAAATAAATAAATAAATAGGAGATTAATTTCATACCAGGAAACACTTCGCAATGAAAATTACTGCCCTTTGTTGACCCAATTGCAGTTAGATAATTTTCAATCTCTGTCACGTAAGGTTCCAAAGGTACCTGAGGTCATTGCGTTACTGCCACTGACAAAGTGCGTTTAAAATGCTTTCTAATGTACGACGAAGTTTTTGTCGATCTGTAAGTATTAAAGTCCCCCCCCCCTTTACATTGTATTCACTTTTCTAGTCAATAATAGACAATCAAGAATTTGAGTGAGGTGGGAGTGTCACCACACCCTTCTCTCACTCTCACACTCACACACCACCACAGTACAGGGGGCCACAGCCACAAATCTCAATTCAACCTCTGAGGTTCTCAGTCAGATCCGAATTAAAGCTCAATCCCGGTTTTATATTTAAGTTGGAGCTATATATCGCGGTAAAATCTAAAAAAAAATTATGATCATAAGAGAGCCTTCAATTCACATGTGAGTGAAAGTTCAAGCAAAGTGAAAGTGAAAGTAAAGTTGATGAAGAATCAATTAAGGGGCGGTTTGGGTTTTTTCTAAAAAAAAAAAGTTAATTACCAATATTGGGCGGTTTTAATCATTCTGTATCGCTATTATAGAGGTTAAAAAACAACATTTACATTTATGGTGAAAAATTTTAATTATCTGTGTTGATACCCATTTTGAGACCTAATTTGGGGGTCTGACATAAAAAAATATAACAATATTGTGGCAAACGGCAAATGTTCCACAAAAACTAATGAAGGAATTACATCAAAATTCTTCCCTTTTGTCTGCATTGTGCCATTGTATGTCACCATAGAGAGATTTTACGGCTTTAGCTTACGAAATTTTTATTTGCATTACAAAGTTGAGATTCAAAATGGTATGACAAAATTGATCTTAAAAATTCAGAATTAGGATTATAATTCAAAATTCACATATCTTATTAAGAAATCTCTCTATGGTGACATAATACATTATCTGTGTGATAACTGGAGATTTTCAGACAATTTCATTGAATAGATTCCGAGAAACGTTTGACACAGTATCCCATATCCTTAGACAAATGACATATTGAGAAAATAGCAAAATAGCTTCCCGTTTTTCACACTTTTCTTACTACCTGTACCATTTTCGACTGTGTTTCTCGTGCCCTTTATATTCTACTTTAAGAATTTGGACTTCAATTATATTATTTCTAAGATAATAAAATATATCATTTTTCACCAAAATCTCAAAATCAATTTTTCGAAGGATTTTCCTAATAATTAGACCCAAACCACCCCTAACCTGCCCTGGCTATACTATTACAGTCCACTCTGGATAATCGCAACACCTTGGGCTCAGCGAAAATGTTGCGATTAACCAAAGTCTGTTTCCTGTCCACTTTTGCAACATTTTAATTTTACACAAATATGGTAAACTCAAACCAGTAGTTGTAAACATTGTTCTAAGTCCACCACAGTCACAGACTGAGCAATTTGATTGGAATAAAAAATATATAGCAGCCCTGTATAGCTTTTGACAAGCAAAAGCAGCTTTGAGGCCAGCCGACATCTTAAAATTGGATTCACCTTCACTTTTTGTTCTCAACATTTGTCATCGAGTCCAAGAGATTAGCCGTGATGAGAGACCTGTTGGTAACAATGCACAGTTGTCAATCACAAAACAAAGGATATCATCGTTCAGTCTTTCCTCACAACTGTCATCGTCTACCTGTTGTCTAAACCATGCCCAGCCCAATCGCCTCATATCTAATGGTCACAGATGATCGCACAAACCTGAACTGCAAAGCCCTGCCCTCTTTTGTCTCTAAAAGGGTGGTGACACACTAATGTAGTATTAAACCCCGCCCACTCTTGATTCTTCAACGTGTGATGATTATACCCATGATCCTTGAATTTGCCTCCTTTTGAGGTCGAAACTTTGTTGCGATTAACCAAAGTTTGTTGCAATTAACCAGTGACTTTTATTTAGAATTAATTCCGTTTCTTGGGAAATGTTGTGATTAACTGAAAGTTGTGATTATCCTGAGTGGACTGTATAAATGATTTTTATTAATATACACACTGGTTCTGAAAATGTTCAAACTGAAATTAGTTTGCTAAAGCACACTTGAGAAGAGAATCCGACTCTGTGATTTTTGTATCAAGATGAAAATCGCTATCTAATTAAATTATTATTTTTTTGGAAGAACTTCAATAAACAGGCGCCACTCAGGGACAATGCGTGATTACACATCAAATTTCATAGGTTATATATAACACATACATGTTTATTAAAAAATAATATACCTATAAAATATTAAATGCATCCATATATATATGATACATAGATCATATTAAATGGATTCAAACTTGAGGTAACCAGGAGTCGTATATATATACCTTCCTCGTCATTATTTCAAAACTGCGTCTCTTCGGACTCGAGTCTGAATAGTCTCCTGTGGCTATTCAGACTCTAACTTCAATGCACATGTGCAATCAACAAGTTCTTTGGACTCGAATCTCGAATTTATTTTAGTTATTGACATTTAGGTACATACAAATGATGCAAATGAAAATAATTATATTAACTATCAACAAGCAGTCTAAACTCTGAGAGATCAACACTTAAATCAGTCATGTTATATCATCAAATCACAATGTAAAAAGTAACCTGCATAGTTTTGCTATGTTTCATCTGATAGGTAGATGATGAATTTTTCTTAAACGCATTGCATCAATTGAAATTTTATAGAGGCTAAGTGGTGAGTTGACGCGTTTGAAAATCTGCCAAGAGCAGAGACAGATTTTTTCTTCTTCTGATTTTGCTCTGCATTGATGTGTAGTTAATCACACACTCCCTTTTTATACTTATGATGAAAAAAATAATTAGAGTTTTTGGTCTTCATCGACCATCAGTTAGTTGCACACCTCTCAAAGAGAGAGAGAGAGAGTGAGACACGCATACATTTATAGCACAATAATAACATATTGGAAGTAGGTTTTTAAAAGAAAGTTAATGCTTAGTTTTATGAGTATCAACCGTTGATTACAGAAGAAAATTTGTCTCTCTAAATATTTTCATTTGCTAGGTTGTACATTTTGTTCAAGGTCATAAATTTTATTTTGAATTTTTGCTGGACGCCTTGATCAATGATTTTAATGACACTGTTGATGACCATTTCAATAATCACCCAGCACTGCATGGGGTGAATTACTAATATTCTATCACT
Organism: Berghia stephanieae; assembly: GCF_034508935.2. Lineage (NCBI taxonomy): Eukaryota > Metazoa > Mollusca > Gastropoda > Nudibranchia > Aeolidiidae > Berghia > Berghia stephanieae. Next base: position 37,073,128 of record NC_088361.1, read on the forward strand.
TATATATCAAGGAGTAGAACAGTCATGTGCATTTCCAAGCAAATATGCATTAAAAAAAATTTTAAGTTTATTTTTACACAGGTTTATTTAGAGGCTTACGAGAGCCTGCACACCCATTCATCATGACTATGACTGAAGGCAAAGTTATATTTATTTTTATTTTATTGATTTTATATTGTAATTTCAGGCTGAGCTTTTGAAGAGGTTCAAAAGCACATTAGTCCTTGCAGATCACAATAATGAGACTCTGACACCAGTCACCCTAAACACAATTACAGCTGCTTCCAAGCTTGGTGGGGAGGTTTCCTGTCTTGTCGTAGGAAGTCAGTGTGCCAAGGTATTGACTTTTTATATTAATTATTTCTCTTTCAGGGTTATAATTTCACCTGACAAATTCAAATATACTTTAAAGGACCAGCTGAATGATTGTATGATTAGACCATGAGTTTCCATCACATTACAAAGAACATTTCATAAGTCTATTGGGAATATAAGAGGTGTAATGCAATGGAACAACAGATTATCTCACTTCTCAGTTAGAAAAGTTATCCTCTTATCTAGTTATAAATTTCCTCAATTCTCTTCTTGTTGTAAATGAAAGTGGCGATTTTCCCTCCACTGTAATATGCATCCTATCGACTACTTTTTAAAAAAATTTTTGCTTTAATTTTAGGTCGCTGAGGAAGTAAGCAAAGTTAAAGGAGTGTCCAAGGTTTTATTAGCAGACAATGAAGTCTTCAAAGGGTTTCTGCCAGGTAGGTTGAGAGTGTTTTAATAAAAAGTTATTTTAAAATTGTTTATTACTATAATTGTTTATGTTTTTACTTCGATTTGATTATGATAAACAGTATTGCCTATCATCCATCAAAATCATTATATAATCAGATAATTGTTCAAAACGTTGTACTCGCTCTTTAAATTTTATAACTATTGCACTATTGCCTATGGCTGCTATATTTGTAGATCTATCAATTATTAGCTTCAACTGCGGTACTTAATTAGTATATTTTATTTATGAAAAATCTGTTTGAAAGAAAATTTGACGTCAGAGACTGGGTGGGGTTCCTGACCTCCCATAGTGGGCAGGGAGGTACTTGCTGTGTCTTCTATCCCCTATATCTGTTTTCCAACTTGCTTTCTGTCTTTGTCTTGGAAAGAGATTACTTGGTTTTGTCCTGGCGCTGGCCTGAGTCCTAGCTGGGAGGGAAACAGTCAAATGCATTGTTATTGTTTTGGGAGATGATATTTTTTTCCTTGTAAATCATCTCTCTGTTATGTATTATTATGTTTGTTATTTTTAATGTATAATGTAAGCATTTGAGTGTATTCCTCTTTGTTGGATTTTGTGCTTGTGTCCGGATGAGACTTATAGGTGATCTCAAACTAAGTACATTGATGGTTTGCTCTTGGAATCTGCATCTGATCCCTATTTGTTCTCAGTTCCCCTTTCTCTTCCTTTCTCTTGGGTGCTTTAATTGTAATTCTAGAACTTTTTACTATCCCATTTTCTTCCTTTTTACTGGCGCTGATATAACCTAAATGTGTTGCAAGCGCCGTAAAACCCTTAAAAAAAAACCAAAAAAAAACGATGTCAGAGACACATTCACATTTTCTGGAATTTAAGTTGATATTCAATGATGCTGAATGCAAATTATTTTGTTAAGTTGGTAATTGTGACCACTCCATTTTTTCATTTAGTACTATGAGTTGGTCTAACCCTGCATCTTTGTCTTACCTTTTATTACATCAGAATTATAATAATGGATAGTAAATTTCATTCAAGTCAGTAATTTTCATATCATAGAGAAGACTGTTATATAAGAGTTAAGCTTTTATGCCAGTGTCCTTGTCATTTGCTATTCGGCACAAGTTCTGTCACTGTCTTCTCTGTCCAATCACTCATGTCCTGTGTCCATCTCATTCATGGTTATCCTCTTGAGCTTTTATGTAGTGCAATATCCACTAAACATGCTCAAAGGGCTTTACAAGAGGTCTCTAGCCAACAGCAACACTTAAGATGTAGGACGAGACATGATGCCTGTTATGCGTTATTACAATTTTTTCCAACAGACAATGCTGATAACGGCCAGGTACTCATTTTACACCCAGTACAGTGAAACAATGTTAGTAAAGAACCTTTTCCAAGGACTCAACAATGCGCCACTCAGAGTGGGACTCGAACCCAGGACCTTCTGATCTGAAGGCATCATACCACTAGACTACATAGCCTCTGTGTTGATATAGTTCACGAAGTAACAAAAATAATGATCTGAAGATAAAAATGAAAACAAAATGTAAAATATCCTTTTTGAATTTTACATAATCATTCAAAGATATAAGGTCATGGAGTCTTAATTATCCCATTTTCTGTGTTAAATGGACTGAAACCATTGCTTGCTACAATTTAGATAGCATGTTTGTCTGTGATAAAATAGTTCACCAGGTTTTACTGCTGGATGGTAGACCATTGAAGTACCTATTCCCCGGCTTAAATTTTGGTCATGTTCAAGACAGCTACAGGTTCAGCTAATTAACACACATGTTCATGAAACTATGCCGGAAAATCAGACTTTTTGACAATATTTATGTCTAATGAACTCGTGTTGTTATAAGAATTAATCAATTATGAGAAATTATGACACATGCCATGTCCGTGAATTCTTCTTTGGAAATAAGGCTCAGATTATGAGGTATTATGAACGCTTACAAATTATTTTTGAATTATATTTCAAAATGCATGAATTCAATTTTTTTATTGTAGGAAAAACATGTCATTATTCTTTTCTTTTCTTTTTTTTTTTATTTTTTATTTAGAGACAATTACACCTTTCTTGGAAGCCACACAAAAGGAGCTAAACTTTACACATATATTGGCCAGTGCTACTACTGTTGGAAAAGTAAGTAAACTTTATTTTACTCTGTTTGAGTCATTGTCTCTGTCACTTTGTGTGAGAGTGTAAAACAAGGAAGAGATTTGCTAGCTGTTTATTTTTACCTTAAGATTGCCTATGACTCTGATAACCTTTTTTTTTCCCCTTTTAATACAGAATATTCTTCCAAGATTGGCTGCAAAGCTTGATGTGGCTCCCATCTCCGAGATTATTGGAGTCATTGATGACAGCACTTTTGTGAGAACAATCTATGCAGGTTACTTTTTACATTGTGATTTGATGATATAACATGACTGATTTAAGTGTTGATCTCTCAGAGAATTCAATGATGTCCTATTAAAATTGCAAATACTGTTTATATCTATGGTAAATTCCTTGTCAAAAACTGGGGTTTTCTACTTAGGAAAAAAGTTATCTTTAAGAAAGCACAAATGGTAGTGTACTCCTCATAGTTCCATTTCTATGTGAATAATCAGACCTTTTTGTGCAGATATTGGTCATGTGATATGGCACTCGCCTATGGATCTTCTGAGGAAGCGGGTGGGAACAACTTGGGGTACTAATCAAGCACTTCTGAGGACTCCCGCCCTAGCGGAGTATTGTGCTTCAGTGTGAAGTAGATGCAGGAATGCAAACTTTGCAAATCCATGCATATAGTCCAGGATGCTGGCAACAACGCCTAGAGAATGGGGCCCGATAATGACAGCAATCCAGCCCCCTGATGTCTGACGTGAGACGATTACAACCAACTGGCTTAAGAGAATGGGGATACCCCTCTTAAGGGCATATTGGATGGTAACCCTGTTTTGAACCGAAATAAGTCCAGGCAACCCTTGTACTTAACATACACGCAATGGAAGCCAGTTTGGACGAATTCAATCTCTCGAGGGTATGGGGACATCAACTCCTCGAAACTGGGGGAGAAGTTGCCTGGCTTCTCTACCAGCAAGAGGAGACACTGGATGGCAGTGAACCGACTTCAGTTGATAACCTGCCTCACGGCATCCTCTCTTCATCAAAGGGACTTGCCATCTGTCCAACGTTTACCTGTGTGGTCTGAGTCTGAGACTGCAAAGCATCTAGTTGCATTGTGACGAAGCTTCCAGACGGGTTCGCAACTGTACACAATTGCGGCGATGAGTTAACAATCTGGATAGATCATCATAACATAGTAGTGTCACACCATTAGAAGCTGCTGCCTCCGGATTTGAGTTCTGCTCTGAGCGGCGATAGTGGAGTCCTTGCTAAAGGCTCTTTGGTCTCATTCTCTCACAGTACTCGGGTTATATATGCGTTCATAGAGGAAATGTTAAACAAGTGCTCAATGAATTATCTGATTTACTTTATCATTGACTATTTTATATTTCAATCCCTTTTAGATGCATTTCCTTAGTTAAGGTAGCAGCCAAAGTCAATAAAACTTTTTTTTTTTTAAACCTTTTGACCAGTTGGGCCTGTGCTTCAGACGATTATGAGGACTATCGATCATTTAGCGTAAATAACTTCTATAAAGAATATAGTTTTCACATTTTTCAAAGCTATACAAAGTATGAGAATGGAACATATTTGCTGAATTCTAGTGAGATCAAATAATTGAAAGTGTCCATAACATTGTTTATAGAGCAACAAAAACAAACTACTATGTTTGTTATAAAGCTGTATGAATTACATATTCACATAAATATTTTTGTTGTTGTTTATATAGGAAATGCTATTCAAACTCTGAAATCCAACGATCCAGTCAAGGTGATAACCGTTCGTGGCACAGCTTTTGAAGCAGCTGAAACAGGAGGCAGTGCAGGCGTTGAACCAGGCAAGTCTTTTTAGGGGAAGAGGATCTATGTTAAGCAGTTTTATCCCCCCTGCTTTCTTATCCTCTTTTTTTTAATACATTTTGAAAATATTTTTAAAATTGGTGTTTTTATTTTTAAACAATGAATTAAAGTGTAGAGAAAACAATAATATAAAAATCACGCATATTTTTGATTACTGACAACCTTATCTGAAATTAAATGATAAAATGCGAATTAATCATTACAGGTATTAAAAAAAATACAAAATGATTGCAATTGCCATGTTCACATAAGTGCAGAAACTGGTTCAGCTACTTTCCTCAAATTAGCCTTAGGGGACTTATCATCTGTTTTTAAAAAATTGTTTGATTGAAAAAAAATTTTAATATCGTTTTATAGTTTTGACTGGAATTCATTTTTCTTGTCTTTTTCTAGTATGGCTACTGTAATTTTGAAAATTCTTTCTACTAATTTTAAGTCAATCAATTTGATTTTTTTTTTCTTCTTTTCTGATAATTTATTGATTCAATTCAATTTGTGTTAACATACTGCTTTCCTTTAGATGAAATATCATTTTTAAAATGTCTCCCTCATATTCACTAAAGAAGAAAAGAAAAGACTGGCAACAAAGGAAAGGATTGTGCCATTATTATCGTCTAAAATAAAATCCTTTATTTCAATTCTATTTTTCTCAGCCAAATCAGAAGCTGCAAAGAGTGAATTGTCAGATTTCATTGGCCAAGAATTGTCCAAAAGCGATCGTCCTGAACTGACCAGTGCGAGAGCTGTTGTAGCAGGAGGTAATGGCTTGAAATATATATTTATAAAGATTCAGTTATTTACATATGTATTCAGGAATTAATTTTATGATTAGTGATTAGTTTGTGATATGAGTTTAAATATAGCCACAACTCCTTCATATTTTAGTGAATTATATGACATTTACAGGTTAAACTTTCACACCATCTGTCTACCTCTAGTTACCCTTTGTTTATATAATACAGTAAGAGGGTGAATATACCCTTCCCAAAATATTTGACATAAAAAAAGTTTCAATCTGTTCTCTACCAAAAAAGTTAGTTCATTATTGCAGTTTATAGCCAGGCTTTTGTTTTTTTTATTCTGTGTATGAAGTGGCATTGTCATGTTGAAAAAAAGACACCCCCTAATTAGCTGCACAGATCACATTCTCACCCTGCATCATATAATCTTTAATTTTTTTTTGAGTGGAGTTCCAAATTCTTCTTTAGATATCTTTAAAGCAATTGTAGCATTCAAACTATTTTTCAACCATCAACAATTGTATTTTAATTGTTTTATAATTGTTAATTGTCAATGATTAAGTTCATTCAAGTTTTGCTTGAAAAATTAAAGAGAAATTAACAATAAAGAATACTGTATATATATTATAATGTTTGCTAGGATAGAATAATTTCCTGAGGGTTTTTTTTTTGTTTTTTTTTTTTGGACACTTTATTCATAATTAATGAATACATTCCACCCAGTCTTGTAACTTTTCTCAAATCTTAAGAAATATTTTTTTGTATAATAAAACAAACTTTAAAGTGGTCTAAATCCTCTCTATGTAGCAGTGATAATTATTTACTACACATTTGTTACTTTTTATATCGAAGTATAATCAATTTGACTGCTTTCTTCCTTTTTCACCAATTCTTATTTATTTTTTTGGGTGCCAGGCAGAGGAATGAAGAATGGTGAGAACTTCAAACTGTTGTACGATTTGGCAGACAAAATGGAGGCTGCTGTTGGTGCTTCCCGAGCTGCTGTAGATGCTGGATTTGTGCCAAATGATATGCAGATTGGACAGACTGGAAAGATTGTGGCACCAGTATGTATAATTATTTGTTAGTTAAAAAAAATAATTGACAAATCGTTACTCTTGGAGTTTTTGGTACATTTTGTTATTGTTTTATTTTTTAAATTCAGTATGGACAGATTTAAGATATTTGGTTTAGTGTATTAAAGATTTTTAGGTGTGTTGGTAAAAATATTAAATTCATGAATATTTCTGTTAGGCATGTCAAAAAATTATTAGCATAAAATTATACAAAATTACTCACTTTTCACATTTTGCATTCTGTTTTTAAAATTTTCCATGTTGTTGACTCTAGAGCATATATTTTTCAATGTTTCTATGTTAACATATCTCTATTCCCTTCGAGTTTGAAATTCAGGTAAATCAATTCTGTGTTATCCTAGCAAAAACCAGCTACTATGACTAACACATATTACCCAGTCTGTCCATCCAGCTAACATTTCCCTTTTTATGATGTCATTATTTTAACTTTGTCATCTCACTTCAAGACTGTACTCATTGTATATTTTAAAATATGAATTTATAATTATAACCATCCACTTTCTTTTGTAGGAATTGTACATAGCTGTGGGCATATCTGGTGCTATTCAGCATTTAGCGGGCATGAAGGACAGCAAAGTGATTGTCGCCATCAACAAAGACCCAGAAGCGCCAATCTTCCAGGTGGCTGACTATGGATTGGTACAGGATCTATTCAAGGTTTGAATTTTTAATTTTGATTCGTTTACTTAGCAAATATTCTGTATGTTATCAAGAAAATAAATTCCAAAATGATTATCTTTATATAAAACAAAATTAAAACTAAGGTAGCCAAAAAAAAAAGATAGCACAGATGTCAAAGTGAAAGTTTCATGTTAAAATCACCTTTCCTTAATCAGAGCATGGAACAACTTCCTGCTGACTCCGCAGAAGCTGCTTCTGTCGATACGTTTAGACAAATTTTAAAAGTCTGTCATTCGGATGAAATTATAGTACTGTGGACTGGTCCCCATACTCAAGGTTACCACAGAACTGATGATCTCTATGATAAATGACAAAAAATGTGAAATTTTTGCTCTTTTCACGTAAAAAACACAAAACTCAATAAAACTTAAATGTAAACCTTTACTTATATTATATACTTTATATATTAATTACTCAGACAAAGTCCCATTATGAGGTCATGCTTGCAGTATGAATGGCGGCTATTAAGGACTTTTGTCTATTACTGTATAGTGCAAAACTTTGGAGATCCTGGTCTCACAACGTACTTTCATTTCAACCTCGACTGTCCGTGTTGTCCAGACAATCAACATTATTATGGAGGGAATCCTGCACTGGTCCTCTGTCCTCATGATATCATAACCCCATCTTCTTTATAAGACTGCCTCTCATATTGTCTATGTTTTACTTGGTAAGGAGAGAAAACCCATGTTTAATAATTATTGCCTTGTTTTTATTTTTTGAAAATATTATCAGGAAAATGAGTGGAATATTTTGAAAATAGATGTCAGCGATCATTAACCAATTGATGCATGACACACATTATCTGGCTATATATGTTTGCTTGATAGGTGTGCTGTCAAGTAAATCTGCAGTTGTTCTTTTCCAAATATTCATCCCCTCTGATTAAATGTAGAAGTTTTTCACAGACAGATTAATGTTTAAAGTGTTCATTAAATATTCTGTTTGGTTATTTCTCTGGGGAGGGTGTGTATTTTGAGTATTTTCATCAATTGATTATATTAATTGCTACACTTAGAAATTGTGAAAAGATAAGAAGATTATAATCCATTTTTCAGGCTATACCAGAGATGACAGAGATGATTGGCAAATGAAAAAAGGTTACAATCAATGGAAACAGACAATGTTTTGATATAATATAATACCTTTATAAATACTGCATTTTCCTGTTCTAGACACTAAATAGTTCCTTTTGAGATTAATTTCTTTCATTTAGTATTATTTTAAATTTTTAAAAGATTTTTTCTTATGATATAATTGATTTAATTTAATAAAAAATAGTGATCTAAAGATTCTTTCTGTATGAAATCCATGTGTTGAATTAGACCTTTGTCACTTTTTGCAAAATTTCTAGAGGTTTACCATTCTCATACACATTAAGTCTTGGGTCTAATGCGCATAAACATTCAATATTTGACCCAATCGTAAGAAGACACATACTTTGAAGCAGATGCGAGCTAAGAAAATTTCTGGTTATCTGCTGGGATTACCAAACTCACGCATCTCATGATCCCTCTTGTAATACCACAACAGGAACTGTGCAATCAACTGTTTTGTCAAACTTTTACTTTGGTTCTAGTTTTCACAGTAACTTGCATATTTTGTTTGTTTTTTTGGTTTTATTTTGTTTATCATTTCTGGTATTTATTTTGTTTTTCAATTCATGTCTGTTGCATACATATTGGTTATGACTGTATATTTTATGCTAATGGAATTCAGAAGTTAGAGAGAACAAGCAGAATTAGTTAATGTGCTTTTTGGTATGAAGTGATGAAAGAATGAAAGACTAAAATGTAAGTTATTTATGAATGCAATTTTTTACATTATTTGTTTGTGATAAATCGACTTATGATTGATTCAAGAACCAATAAACAGTTTTCTGACTCGTACATTTTACTGATTTTGTGTTGTTACTCTAAGAAAGGTGCTGAAAGAGATTAAAAACAAATAAAATAAAAGCCTTTAACATTTAAAATTTGTCAAACCAGGAATTAAAAATATGTGAGGAAACATAAGGAAGGTTGTTAAATTTCTCTTTGTTACAGTTAACTCCCGGCAATCTGAAAGGTCTTATCTCCATCCAGCGTAAAACAGAAAAGAATTAGTCCTTGGCTTAATCAATTGTTTTTTTAAAAAAGGATTTACTTGCTCTTGTGGGATTAGTTAGGTCTTTTAACCTCCCATGGTGAGAGGGAAGATCACTCTTGATGTCGTGTATATCCCTGAATGTATTCCATATCCAGGTTGCTTTCTGTCTTTGTCTTGGAATGAGATTACTTGGTTTTGTCCTGGTCCTGGTTGGAATGCTTTGCTGAGAGGGAAACAGTCAATTGTGTTTGATTTTGTTGATATTTTTAAAATTGTAGACCATTGCTGTTATAGTTTTTTAGGCACAAATTTATAATGTTTATGACTAAACTATGCCATCTTCGATTTGTTTACTGGCTTTTAATGTCCTAAAAGTGTGCTAGTGTTGCAAAACATTTAAAACAAAATCTATGTTTGTCCTCGGCTTTATTCATTCCATTTATATTTTGCCTTTTGCACAAAGATCCATTATCAGTTCTGGCTGAGTGGCATTAATTAGGCAGCGTACTTTGTAACGCATTCGTGTATTGCATGTGAACCCGCGAGGCAGCCTCCTCACAATACAATGCTCAACCAGATGTTCTGCAGTTTCGGGTCATTTGCCGCAATGTGTACATGGGAGACAAGTGGAAAGTCCATACTAATGCAGGCTGGACACTGTTAAACAAGTTCAAGACTTTTGTCTGTTTACACCTAACCAATGCCTGCTCTTGCTGGTTTAAAAGCCTGGCAAATTCTCTCCCTGCACCAAAGAGGGACCAAACTTTTCCAAGTTATCTTCCATCTCGTATGTGCAATCCACCAGATTACCTCCCATAGTGAGCAGGGAGCCACTTACTCTGTCTTCTATCCCCCTATATCTGTTTTCGAAGATGCTTTGTCTTTGTCTTTGAATGAGATTACTTGGTTTGTCGTGGCCCTGGTCGGATACCTTAGCTGGGAGGGAAACAGTCAAGTGTATTGCTAGAGTTTTGGGAGATGATATTTTTGTCTTGTAATTCATCTCTCTGTTATTATACACTGTATTATCTTTTGTTTACAGATTGTATATGATTTGTAAACATTTGTGTTCCTCTTAGTGGGGACCTGTGCTTGTGTCAGGAGGAGACTTTTAGGTTATCTCAAACTAAGTACACTATTAGTGTGCTCTTGGAATCTACATCTGTTTCCTATTTGAACCAATTCCCCTTTGTCTTGGGTGCTTTAATAGTAATCCTAGAACTTTTTACTATCCCTGTTTCAAGCGAGTAAAACCCCTAAAAACAAACAAAACAACTCACCAGATTTGGGAATTATGTATTAGTGAGTTAATAATGCCTGACTGTTTTTGATGGAGTGTTAGAAGCTCGAATTAATGGCAATAATAACGATAAATTTTTTTCCCTTATAACTTATACCTATATTTTATTCGTCACAAAACTTCTTCAGTCGATCTTCACATGCAATTTGAGACCATAGTCTCTACTTTTAAAGTTTAGCCCAAGCAAAGGAACATGAATTCAAAAAGGTAATCTCAAAATGCAGATTTTTTTTGTAGTCTCAAACAGTGCTTGTCACTGATTGTTGTTATACGTGAAGATTTTAGGGAATGACTGATTGTTGTCATACCTGCAGAGTTGAGGCTGAGGGAATGAATCATTGGATTGAATTTAATTAAATGTAAAAATTCAGGAACTGCAATATCGATCAATTCTAACATTTACACAAAAACTGAACTTTGTGGTTTGATGATGAGATTTGACATCAAATTATTAAAATTTGATGGTTACGTTTTGAATTTTGCAGAAGTGGAAGTGGTTGCAGTCACGACAATAGCAAGTTAACGATTCCATTCCCCTCGACCAACAACTAGGGAGAAAACCAGGATCGGGCATCGCCACAGGACGCCCGATGCGCAATTTAAAACTGATGACAGATACTGGTTTTCTTCTTCGCCGTTGGTCGATCGTTTAGGGTTGGGGAACGTAATAGTTAACTTGCTAATTGCTGATCAACACCGCCGATAGGATAATTATGTCAATGTTAGTCTGTATTCCACATCACGTAACTCATTCTCTATTAAATAGTACAGATGTCTATAATTTTGTGTTCCTCATTTTTTGCCATTATGCACAAAACAGAAAGTGTGGAAACGTTTCTATTAAGCCCGATTTGAGAGAGGGAGAGAGAGAGAGAGAGAGGTTCTCTCTCTCTCTCTCTCTCTCTCTCTCTCTCTCTCTCTCTCTCTCTCTCTCTCTCTCTCTCTCCTGTCTTTGTCTTGGAATGGCTTTTGCACGGCTCTGACCAGACTCTTTGGCTTGGATGGTCATAATGTATTCTGGTAAGCTACTTATAATGGTTACCGTCAACTGGGGTAACTTTCTGTATCTGTATGGTTGGCGCTGAAGAAACCAATGGTCTGGTTGTATTTCAGCGGCGTTCTTATTGGGCGCTGGCCCCTGTCAGTCGGGCCTTGAAATCGTTTAGGTATGGTGCCATGATGACCAGTTCATCCAGCCCATTCCACTCCGAGATAGTTCTAATGAAGAAAGAATTTCTTTAGTTTTGTGTTCTTGTCTGTGGGATTTTGAAGCAGTTCGAATTGTTTGTGGCGTATCTCTCAATGGGGTTTTCGGTTATGTGGTGGCAAAAGTGAGTGCTCGGATTTTTCTTTTGTTTGGTCGTGGCGTGAAAAAGGAGTCTGCCTTTATTGGTGGTGTTTGATCTGTTTAATCTTGAACATGAATGATAGACGGGTTTCTTTTCTTCTTTGTTGGAGGCTGATGAGGTTTCTTTCTTCTAACATTTTTGTCATGCATCCTGGGGTTCTGCTCTTATAGTTCCCAGTTATGAACCGGGCGCCTTGTCTCTGGACTCTCTCAAGTTTTTGAATATCCTCTTTCAGGTAGGGGTCCCAAGCAACTGCTCCGTATTCCAATTGCCTCAATGACTGGAGCATTTTGAGTAATCTCAGCTTTATTGTAGTTATTGTACTGGTTAAAAACCTTTTTATCAAATGAAATACTTGTCACATATCTTATTATATATTCTCTAATCGGTCCAAAATTAATAAGGCAAATTTTCCCCTGTAGGCATTTATCCCTGTTAACGGCATTAAATTCATTTACCTATTACATAGTTATCCCCGTAGTGTCAAAATGTAAAGAGACGAGATATAGCATTGGACATCTATCAAAGTCACCTGATCTTTGTTAAAGTTAGTTGCTATTCATTCTGACTTGGGTAATTTCAAGAACAATGGAATCACTTTTATCAAGTTTTAGTTAGATTCGTATGTTGAATATTTGTGTTTTTTATTATTTTTTTTAATATCAAAGAGAGAATTTTGACAACTCTTTGATTATCGGTTTATCTCCATTTTTGGTGCAGCCATTTGCAGTTTAATTGGATTTTACTCAGCCATGCGAGAAGTCATACTCATACATAACAACAGTCAGGGGTTTTTATTGTCCAACATTAAAGTAGCCCTACGGCGCCATTATGCCCATGGAGCCGGTTTATATCGTGTGATACGGACAAGAGCAATTACTTGCTATTCTTTTGATAGGACGCCTGTCTACGCAAAGTAATTTTCAATAGATCTAGCATATCCAGGTAAACAGTTACTGCAGGCTGGACAGGGGGTCAGAGAAAATCTCGACCCCCTTGTCCAACCAGCAGTGATCGGGTAGCTGGGTCTGTTAGATTTAGCAGCAGCTTCTAATGGTGCCCACAGTAATATGTTATGACGATCTATCCAGGACGCAAACTCATTACCGCACTCGCACCGGCAAACCCTCCCGGAAGCTTTGTCACAACGCACCGTTCAGCTAGATGTACTGCGGTTTCGGGCTTTTGACCATAATGGGTACATGTTGGACAAGTGGCAAGCCCCACTGATGTAGTGAGTGTGCTGGTTTGGCAGGATCTCGACCGAAACCGATTAGCTGCCACCCAATGTCTTCTCTTGCTACCGGAGAAGCCTGGCAACTTCTTCCTCAGTTTCGAGGAGTCGATGTCCCCGCCCCCTCAAGGGATTGAATTCGTCCAAACCGACTTCCATCTCGTGGATGCAGCTCTGTTCGAAGTCAGGGTAGCTACATACAAGATATGACGAAAAGTTCTTTGCGGCTATGTGGTCGTGTGATAACAACCGCTTTCGGATCGGAAGGTCACAGGCTCGAGCCTCTCTCAGCTTATAGTTGAGTCCTTGGAAAAGGCTCTTTACTCACATTCTCCCACCAATAGGTGTAAAGTGAGTACCTGGCCGTTAACAACGTTGTCCCTGTCGGAAAATAAATGTATTATGGCCTACCAGGTGTCATGTCTTGTTCTACATGTTACGTGTTGCTGTTAACCAGGGACCCTTTGAAAAGCTATTTGAGCACGTTTGGTGGATATTGCTCTATATAAAAGCTCAATTTTTTTCTCTTTAGATAAGGGGAGCAAGCAGATGGTATTGTCCGTTTCATGGTATATAAACAGGGATAAACTCGAGCTCAGACATTAAACTTGATAATTAAATTCTATTTTCATCAAGTTATAAAAGCATGTCCGTTTTTGTAATTTGTGACACTTCTTCCATATTGTAACAATGTGCTGTTAGTGAAAGAACCTTGCTCGACGACAATGAAACACTCCATCCCAACCCTAGCAACAACAAGAAACACTAGGTTGTAAAGATGCAAAACCTGTAGTTGCTAGTGTCTAGTATTATTAGTTAATCCAGTGGAACCGAGTAGCACGGGATTTCACAATTCATTATCGTTTTGTTATAATATGAATGAAACAAAACCGGTTGCTGGTTGACCGATTTGAATGACTGGTGATAAATAGACGTCGATAGTCGGATCAATTATTGACGTCATAATCAATATAACGGATTGGTATCTAGCAGCGATTGTCTCTATTACTGATTGCTATCGTTCGCCTTTGACAGGCTTTCCTATAGAGAACAAAAAACATTTGTTTAAAGCCGACAAACTGCTGTTGGACTTAGCAGCCATCTTTTAGATTTTACAATAAAGGATTTTTATATGCCAGGCCATGTTGTTGTTGTTGTTATTGTTATTATTATTATTATTATTATTATTATTATTATTATTATTATTATTATTATTATTATTATTATCATTAGTAGTAGTAGTAGTAGTAGTAGTAGTAGTAGTAGTAGTAGTAATAATAATAGTAGTAGTAGTAGTAGTAGTAGTAGTAGTAGTAGTTGTAGTAGTAGTAGTAGTAGAAGTTAGTAGTGGTATCATCGTTATTATAATCATTAATATTCATCTCACATTTACTTACCTCCTTACTTATTTACTTACTAAATACTTTCCTTACAGTCCCTGATATGAATCTATGGAACAAAGACATTAAGACTAAGAGAGGCCACAAGATGTCTTCATTGAAATTGACAAATGAGTCTCCAATTTACTAGCAGTTACATCATTGGATTTATCGATTAATTTTCTTTCTTTCTTTTCTTGTTTGTTTTTATTTTATTTTTTTATAATGGGGGGGGGGGGGTAGTTGGTTTTGAATAGGGAATGTATGGCATATGCGTATGATTTTCTTTTCACAACCCAGACATTAACATTAAACCCAAACAAACAACCCAGAGTTAGACGTAAGTCCTCTTTAACTTATTAACCGGATGGCAATGTTGTGAGCTTCTTAGCCAAGCGCATACTATCTATAGATAATTCGAAGATGACGTCACTCAGGTCTTTGTTATTGTTTTTTGCCATCCGGGTTTATGAGTAATGCTCACTGAACTGTATTAACCTGACTATAAACGTTCAAGGATACACACAGTTTTGTGTGTTGGTCCGTTATACTTCCGGATGGCAATGTTATGAGCTTCTCAGCCAAGCGCATACTATCTATAGTCTGATATAAATAGTATGCGCTTGGCTAAGTAGCTCACAACATTGCCATCCGGAAGTATAACGGACCAACACACACAACTCTGTGTAACCTTGAACTTTTATAGTCTGGTTAATACAGTTTAGTGAGAATTACTCATAAGCGTGGATGGCAATAACAAAGACCCGAGTGACGTCAACTTCGTTCTATCTTTAATTTAGTGATAACTAATCACCAAAATGGCTTTCTCAAAACAATAACACAGAGCTGAATGACGTTGATTTCGTGCATTCGATAGCCCTAGTTTAGAATGTCACAATCATGGCCGACTGGAGTAGGGCCTTGTCTCCCGCGTCTTGAGCCGGGATGGTTAAGGCCATTGACTAGCGCTGTGTAGTGTGTAGGCAGTGTGTTAGTGAGAGTTAGTAAAGACCGTATGCAATGGGGCAGTGATGTAAGAGACGAGTTGTAATAGGATTCAGTAGTCTGATGTCACGCCACCCGGCAACGGCGGCCATCTTGGTTCTAAACAAAGAAAATCCTTACTTTTTATTCTTCATGCTGGCTAGAACTTTTCATATGTCTTGTGATCAGAATGTGTAAAAGTCAAAACATGACCAAATTTATGTTTTTTCCCCCTCTGGATACGCTTTTATGCTCGCCGGGGAAATATTTCATACGGGCGTCCGTCATTGTTCCGATAGTTTAGAGCCAGTGTTACTAAGTCACCATGCGTCATTAGGAAGGAAGTGACGTTACGACTGTTGAAGAGTATTATTTAACTCATTAAAGGTGTCGGAGTGATGATTTACTAATAAATAGACTATATCATATTCAAATTATAAATCAAGATGAGATGACTAGTTCAGCTTTGTTTAGAAATATCCGTACACAAAACTTTATTTGAGATGGACTAACAATACAACAATGGGAGAGAGAAGAGAGAGAGAGAGAGAGAGAGAGAGAGAGAGAGAGAGATAAATAGAGAGAGAGAGAGAGAGAGAGAGAGAGAGAGAGAGAGAGAGAGAGAGAGAGAGAGAGAGCGAGAGCGAGAGAGAGACTTTTGGGGGATTTTGTTTGTTTCTTTTTTACAGTAGTGGGCAGTTTGATAGTCAACACTGAACCTTGATGAGTAATAACGAACATAATTTTGTGAAAAAGAAGCACTTCAATGCGATCGTGTTAATTGCAGTAGAGTTCGTAGTAGTAGTAATAGTAGTAGTAGTAGTAGTAGTAGTAGTAGTAGTAGTAGTAGTAGTAGTAGTAGTAGTAGTAGTAGCAGTAGTAGTAGTAATAGTAGTATTAGTAGTAGTAGTAGTAGTAGCAGCAGCAGCAGTAGTAGTAGTAGTAGTAGTAGTAGTAGTAGTAGTAGTACTGGTAGTAGTAGTAGTAGTAGTAGTAGTAGTAGTAGTAGTAGTAGTAGTAGTAGTCAATGATGTCAAAACTCCGTGTTCCGTCAAATTGTTCCAAGGATACCTCCCCCCCCCCCCCCCCCCCGCTCATCACTACCATTACTACTGCAACGACCACCACCACATCATCATCACTACCATTAATATACTGTAACAACCACCACACCATCATTACTACCACTAATATACTACAACCACCAACACCAAATCATTATCACTACCACTACTACTACAACCACCATCACCCTCATATCATCATCACTACCACTGCTACAACAAGCAACACACCACCTCATCATTAGCACTACCACTACAACCACCTACACCACCACAACATAATCACTACCACTGCTACTACAACCACCACCACCACATCATCATCACGACCACTACTACTACAACCACCACCACATCATTCATAACCACAACTACTACAACCACGACCACCACATCATCATCACTACCACCAGTACTACAATCACTAACATTAGGTTTTGGCGCTTTGCTTCATTTAAAATAAGGAAACTTAGGGATTGCATTTGGCAATGTGTGTATATATTATAATATAATTCTAATCAGTTATCTATTTAGAACTATAAATATGTAGACACAATGCCAAATACCATTCCATTTCCCTTTTCTTGTGTGCAGAAATTCCTCTTTCGCCATTGAAATTCTTATGAGTGGTGTCTGAAATTGCTGAGGGCGAAATTTACAGTTGTCATCTCTGAGTAGTAGTAGTAGTAGTAGTAGTAGTAGTAGTAGTAGTAGTAGTAGTAGTAGTAGTAGTAGTAGTAGTAGCAATAGTAGTAGCAGCAATAGTAGTAGCAGCAGCAGTAGTAGTAGTAGTAGTAGTAGTAGTAGTAGTAGTAGTAGTAGTAGTAGCAATAGTAGTAGTAAGTAGTAGTAGTAGTAGTAGTAGTAGTAGTAGTAGTAGTAGTAGTAGTAGTAGTAGTAGTAGTAGTAGTAGTAGTAGTAGTAGTATCAGTAGTAGATAGGATATGATGAAGGGAGTCGTGATAATGTTATAGTGAACAAAAAATTGATAACAGGAAAAATAATGTTGGAGAGCGAAGGGGGTAGGTAAGATATTACGTTTGGGAGATAATAAAATATTGGGGAAGGGACAAATGATGATGACAATAATGATAATGATATGTGATGATGATGATGATGATGATGATGATGATGATGATGATGATGATGATGATGATGATGATGATGATGATGATGATGATGATGATGATGATGATGATGATGATGATGATGATGATCATGATGATGAAGAAGATTGCATTATCCTATCTTAAATGCAGTGATAAAAAAATAAATCAATAATCCGATAAAGAAATGATAAACTAAATTTCGGAATGTCACCAATGATAAGCACACTTCCACTGCCAGTCGAAACAAAGAATGACGTACATTTAATTGCTGACTATACACGGTACCTAATTACGCATTCAATTTCCTCGCTCTGTGTAACGAACACAACGAAACAAAGAATGAAGAAAAATTGATTGCTAACTACACACGGTACCTAATTACGTATTCAATAACCCCTCTCTGTGTTACAAACACAACGAAACAAAGAATGACGAAAATTTGATTGCTGACTACACACGGTACCTAGCTACGTATTCAATAGATAGTATGCAGATGACGTCACTCAGGCCTTTGTTATTATTTTTGCCATCCGCGTTTGTGAGTTGTTCTCACTAAACTGTATTAACCAGACTATAAAAGTTCATGGTTACACAGAGTTTGTGTGTTGGTCCGTTATACTTCCGGATGGCAATGTTGTGAACTCCTTGGCCAAGCGCATTCTATCTATAACCCCTCTCTGTGTTACGAACACAACGAAACAAAGAATGACCAAAATTTGATTGCTGATTACACACGGTACCTAGCTACGTATTCAATAACCCCTCTCTGTGTAACGAATACAACGAAACAAAGAATGACCAAAATTTTATTGCTGATTACACACGGTACCTAATCACGTATTCAATTTCTCAGCCCTGTGTAACGAATACGATAGCCTTAACCCTACTGCTCATCGTCCTCGTGCTTCGGCCAGTACTATAGTAGGGCTATGGTCACAATACAAAACGGCGATCACCAAAAGAATGTTGCAAGTTGTGATCCGATTGATTGAGTCATCGTGAATAGAACTCATTATTCACCTTCATTTGACGGTTGTCGCCTTGTATAGATAGTATGACGTTGACGTCACTCAGGTCATTGTTATTGCTTTTTGCCATCCGGGTTTATGAGTAATTCTCACTAAACTGTATTAACCAGACTATAAACGTTCAAGGTTACACTTAGTTTTGTTTGTTGTCGTTATACTTCCGGATGGCAATGTTGTGAGCTTCTTAGCCAAGCGCATACTATCTGTTGTGTTGTAATACGCTTCAAAAGTCGTAACGTCACTTCCCTCGTAATGACGTATGGTAACTTAGTAACTGGCTCTAAACTAATGGAACAATGGCGGACGCCCTTATGAAATATTTCTCCGACGAGCATAAAAGCGTATCCAGAGGAAAAAACATTATAAATCTGATCATGTTTTGACTTTTACACGTTCTGATCACAAGACATATGAAAAGTTCTAGCCAGCATGAAGAATAAAAAGTACAGATTATCTTTGTTTAGAACCACGACGGCCGCGGTTGCTGGGCGACGTGACATCAGCTTCAGCTCACATTTAATATAGGAAAATAGTCACATTCGTTACGATACAACCAACATTTTTCTTATTCAAATTTCTCTTGTACATCATAAAATTTAAAGAAAATGAACAGTGTGTTGTAAAGCATGTTTTACTACAGAAATTATTTATCGCAAGAACTTACTGCTATTGTGTTTGAGTGATTAAAAATCTATTTTTGTGTTAGTTGGGTCTGAAGTTTTGGGGAAAATCCTGAAAATGCTGGCAAGGAGAGAGTTAATTTATTTGAATTCAATAATTCAAATTAACAGTATTTTAATCGGATCGTATTGAAAATTCATAACTCTCTCCATATTTTCCCGAGTTATAGCAGTAGAAAAATTGATATTCTTTCTGTCGTTTCCAGTTCTTCCTCATTTGTTGGATTATGCAAATGTTGCTACGTTTAGCTCGAAGAAATAAATAGCAATGGTCAAATGGAATGGAAACATCAGTTTGGTTAACAAATAAAGATAGTCGGACGTTTCGGGTTTCCCCTGTGTCAAGAAAACTAGATGAACGGAAGACTAAAGACGAAAGCGAGAACACCGTCATTCTTTCATCTCTCATTCGTCTGTTGTGTTTCATTCACCACGTTTTTTTGACAAAAGGAAAACCCGAAACGTCCGCATTATCTGTCTTTGTTAACTAAACTGAAGCTATATGGTCTTGTGGTATGACACTCGCTTTCGGATCGCAAGGTCCTAGGTTCGAGCCTCGCTCGGCGCATAGTTGATTCTTTGGAAAAAGCTCTTTACTCAAATTCTCTCACCACTGTCACTCAGGTGTAAAATGAGTACCTGGCCGTTAACAGCATCATATCACGTCCTATATGTTAAGTGTTGCTGTTGGCCACGGGCACTTTTAGTGGATAATGCCCTACTTAAATAAAAGCTCAAGTTATTTCATTTGACTATTGTTATATATTTATCATTTTTCGGGAAAATTTTGGGATTTGAAAGGGAACTTTTTCCTTCTTGTTTTGCCATGAACTCGGCATTCTATAACCAGTTAACTGAGGTACTATGTAAAAACATTATTAAAAAATAATTGGCCAGAAAACTCGTCCTTCAACATCGATCGATCTAAATGATTCTCATCTTGGCAACAACTCTCAAACCTGAGACTTCGCTTGAAGGACACGTTTCTGGCCAAAGTTATAAATAGCCTACTTGTTTTTTTCCAGAGTGCGGCAGTAAATGGTTTAAAGATTTATTTTGTAATTGATCGCCTTTTATCGTAACGTGGCCTTAACATTTAACCCAAACACGTCGCCGGTTTCACAAACAAAATGCTTCTTGTTGATTCTCATTCACCATTATAAAAAAAAAAAAATGTCATTGAGCAATAAAGAATACACAATGCAATGGCAGTTACGCATTCCCTGGTCGTGGAATACAAAGACAAATAATGTTTTGTTGATTTTAATTTTCAGCCCGAAGAAACATCGATACAGACTCCCGAAGGATGTAATGCTTGTAAAAATATGGATTTTCAGGTATATTTAATGATTGGATTCTCTTTGCATTCATATTTATCGAATAGCATGGTACGGACAATCGAACCTGATGGATGATGTATGCATGACCGATTACAATTTGTGAAATGCCGTGTTATGACAAAAAGCTTGACCTGGATAATAATAATAATAATGATAATAATAATAATAATAATAATAATAATAATAATAATAATAATAATAATAATAATAATAATAATAATAATAATAATAATAATAATAATAATAATAATAATAATAATTACTCCACAGATATATCGATTTAATAAAATGACCCCAAAGGTATTAGAAGGTCTCAAATTGTGCAGTGCCTGACGGTACAGGTTTGAAGGTTGTATCTGATTGAGGTAGATATGAAAATATGGTTTTACTGACCAAATTTTAAATATATGCTGTTTTCTCACTGTCTGGCAGTAGAGCCGGATATGTGAATTTGTTTTGTTTTAAACTAAACGTTTTCTAGAAAAGCTCTTGTAGTTCGATTGGCATTGTTTAAAGCGACGATTAACCCTTTCACGGCAAAGATGCATTTCTTTAAAATCGCAATTGGCTATGTGGTCTTGTTGTATGGACTCGCATTCGATCCGGAAGGTCCAGACAAGCGGCGCAGGGTTGAGTCATTGGAAAAGGCTCTTTGCTCACATTCTATCATCTAAACCAGGTGTAAAATGAGTAGACCTGGCCGTTTGCAGCGTTTTCTCTGTCTGAAAAATTATTGTTTCGTCTAATAGGCCTTATGTCTGACCTACATGTTCAATATTGCTGTTGAACAAGGACCTTTCTAAAGTGCTTTGAGCAAGTTTAGTGACTGCAAACTCTTCAATACGACGCAATAACAACTTAGCGTCATTGAGATTAAGTAGAATGAAATTGACGCCAGCCTGTATATTGTTAGGGAAGAATAAAATTCCTGCCTTAGGCCATGTAAAACGATTCAACCATTCATTGTGCTGTAGTGAGAATTAAGGAAATGTTAATATAAATAAAATCACATGCATCGAGGTGGATTTCATAATTTTAAGATGATTCTATGAAGAGTTTATGCTAAAAAAAAAGGTCAACTTTATAAAACAATCCTTTTTGTTCCAAGATAAGTGTGCTATTTTCATCAACTAATTTCTAGAGATCTGTCTTTTTAAGCAGTTAAGTGCCTTACTATGGAAAGACTTGTAATTAAAAATTTGACTAAAAAGCTCGTCCTTCAAATATCGAATGATTTAAATGACCATCATCTTGGGGAAAACTCTCAATCCTGGGACGTTGCGATGTCACAGGTTTCATAGTTTTTTTTTCCTAAGGAGGTCTTTTCTTGGCAAAATTTGAAAAAAAAAAATACGTGTCTTTCCAGAGTACGACAGAGTAAAATGGTTAATAGATACTACACACCACTTTACATTATAACGGCTATGTGGTCTAGTGGTATGACACTCGCTTTCGGATCGGAAGGTCCTGGGTTGGAGCATCGCTCAGCGCATAGTTGAGTCCTTGGAGAAGGCTCTTTACTCACATTTTCTCACCGTACTCGGGTGTAAAATGAGTACCTGGCCGTTAGCAGCGTTGTATCTGTCCGAAAAAAATTGTAATATAGCCTAAAAGGCGTCATGTCCCGTCCTACATGGTAAGTGTTGCTGTTGGCCAGGGACCCCATGTAAATCGCTTTGAGCAAGTTAAGTGGATATTGCACTATATAAAAAAAAGCTCAGTAATCTTGTTATGTTGATGGGAGGTCTCGAGGCAAAACATCGGATTCCTGATAATAAAAGTGGATGGGGAAAGCATTTTAAAAAGACGGGTCATCAATAAATAATGACATTGGCGTCACACGCTTGTTTGTAATTGAGTCTGTCGCTAAGGCTGTTTTTGTAACATTCGACACGAACAGACACGAATACTAAATTATTATTTTTAAAGCAGCTCACATTTCCACGACCAGCTGCTCCTCTGCTTTAACATCCACTATCCTATATAAATTACAAACAAATCACTTAATAAAAAATGCAACCAAACTCTCTTTCAACCCAAATATTGATACACGAAGGAGAATATTTGGACACCGACTAAGGACAACCATATTCCAGAAACCAAAGTCATGAAAGCATACTCAAGACAAATGCATGTATCAAGACAGACCAATAAACATTCACACAATAATATACAGAGACAGGAAACGCCACTAGAACCATTAATAATTTAAAAAAAAAGTATGCCCATTCGCCACGAGATCATAAGATATCGTCGCCTAGGCATTCAACGAAGGAATAGAGCAGATAATTCATCAAACAAGATGTCTGATGTCAACTGGAATCACCCATGTTACCCAAGTGAGCAAATTGGGGTTTAATAATCTTGCCCAAGGAAAAAAAACGAAAGTGGCTGAAGCGGGGCTCAAATCCGGGACCTTCCGAATCACACTGCAATGCCTTAACCAATCGGCCACTTCGTCCCCTATTAGTAATAAAGATCGGAAAAAAGATCTTGCAGACTGAGAGTCCATTGTTGAGAATCGAGACTAATGGAGTGAATTCATCAATAGAAATTGAGAAGGCGCCCTAGTCGGTTAATTAGGAAGAGGAGGGCAATACATCAAGGAAGTCATGTCAAGTTTGGGTTAAATAACGAAAAATAAGCCAAGACAGTCTGACAGTCTGGATACAACAGAATAGTAGAAATAGCTTCTCAGATGCTCAGAATCGTGTGGACAAAGTATCAACATTGGTGCTACACCATCAGGTTTTGGGCCATTTTTCATTAAGTCATGTACAATAAAAAAACAAACAAATATTTCAAATTTAAGACCTTTTTTGATAAGCTTTCGGTCCTCTTGATACAATTAACATATGAAGTTAAAGGGGTTTGCTGTTTTTTAGGTGAAAATGGAAAAAATAAGGTCCTGAAAATTTCAAGCGGATTGCTGTTGATGATTTCTTCCGAAAGTGCCTTTACATATGAAGACCTTAATGGAAGAATGACCATAGTCACGTTTTACAAGAAATTGAGAAATCCGATTTTAATCTTTGAAAGTTCCAAAGTCACCTGTAGATAGTTATTAATGATCCCAATTTCTTTAGTGTGAATAAGATTATTATAGTTATTTCTACGTGAAAATTCAGGAAGAAAACTGGACCCTCAGCTCTACTTTTTTATTGGACTTAATTTCCTTGCTTGAGCTTGGGCTTTCGTTGGCGCTTGAGCTCGAGCTTTCATATAGCGCTATATATATATATATATATATATATATATATATATATATATATATATATATATATATATATATATATATATACTGTGCTCAAAACGCTATACAAGGGGTCCCAAATCATCAGCACCGCTGAATACATAGGACGAGACATAACACATGTGAGGCGCTATTACAATTATTTTTCGAAAGAGTC
>NC_088361.1:37102336-37104836 GCF_034508935.2 Berghia stephanieae
TGGTATGACACTCGCTTTCGGATCGGAAGGTCCTGAGTTCGAGCCTCGGTCGGCGCATAGTTGAGTCCTTGGAAAAATACTATTTACTTACATTTTCTCACTGTACTCGGGTGTAAAATGAGTACCTGACCGTCAACAGCGTTGTCTCTGTCGCAAAAATTATAATATCGCTTATCAGGCGTCTTGCTCGTCCTACATGTTAGTTGTTTGCTGTTGGCTGGGGACCCCTTGTAAAGCGCTTTGAGCACGTTTAGTGGATATGACGCTATATAAACGCTCTAGTCTTTAGTTTTTAGATCAATCTTTAATCAATCTTGTACGAAAATAGTCATAAATGCATTCTATTGTATAAGACATGAAAACAACTGCATTTTCATTTTGTTATCAAGAACTTGTTTTTGTTTTTAAATGGATGATTACAAGAGCGATTTAAAATATCCTGTAAACCTACAACAATAGGGCGGGACTAGATTTTAACTCACTTTGTTAGGTCAACGAATATGATATGATAATAATAATGATTATAGTAATAAGGATGATCATACAAACATACGGGAGGAAGATTGGACAATAATGATTTTAACGTCTTGAAATTAAAAAAAAAAGAAGAAAATGACAAAATATTCCACATTTTGGTACAAGTAAAAAAAATATTAACGTTAAACACTTTAAGTGAAATTTAAATAGAAGGGATAAACGATGGCGGAAGTTAAATTTTAGGCATTCTCTCTCTCTCTCTCTCTCTCTCTCTCTCTCTCTCTCTCTCTCTCTCTCGCTCTCTCTCTCTCTCTCTCTCTCTCTCTCTCTCTTTCTTCTCTTTCTTTCTCTCTCTCTCTCCCTCTCTCTCTCTCATCTCTCTCTCTCTCTCTCTCCCTCTCTCTCTCTCTCTCTCTCTCTCTCTCTCTCTCTCTCTCTTTTCTTTTCCTTTTTTTAAATCTGTCATACTCGTTTTGTTCATTGATAAAATGAATATGACTGAGATAATGTCATTGAATACAACCAGTTTATGGTGAGCTGTCTTATAAGAGTAACTTTAGCGTCAATTGCTAAAAATTGAATAATAAGAGCAAACGAGCCATGTTTCCTGTCAGAGGTATTGCACTCTGAAAAAAAATACATGTACATAGACTTTACATGGTATCTGGGTCAGTTAGATCTGGAGATAACCCATATTATTGCCATGGTGTTGAGACCATGATAAACCATTTCAAATTAGTCAATGTGTCAATGTATCAATCACATAGGTAAATCACGCTGTCGTTACAAAACAAAAACCGGAAACAGAGCAAAACCAAATCAGTATAATTCATGCTATTCTTGACGGTAATTAACCCAACTATTTTATAAATACTTCAAAGGAAGAAAAAATATGATTAAAAGTAAACATTTAACGATCATAGCATTCCTATGTATAAATATTTGCAAGTTTCAGAAACACATGTGAATAATAGGCTTATTGACACATATTATTGTGACGACTATTCTGCATGAGGGTTTGTCCACTGTAACAAAAAGATCACAACAATTTAGGTTTAAACACACACACACACACACATATATATATATATATATTATATTATATATATATTATATATATATATATATATATTGTGTGTGTGTGTGTGTGTGTGTGTGTGTGTGTAAATAATACCTAGCAATAGGTCGAAGATGTATTGGTGATTGGGGGGGGGGGGGGGGGGGGGTGATGGGCGTTAATAACATAAACATTTAAGATTGTGTGTGAGGGAGAGACCTATCAGAGCATCCTTTAAATTGGCAATCGAGGGATAGTCCTGTCCTGTCTCCGTGTCTCCTTTGGGGTGAAGCCGAGTACTGTATGGATATTTAGAAACACACTGCCTCTTGCTGTTTTCTTTTATCTGTAAACAAACAATGTAGAGGAAAGTAAAAGACACACATTTTTACTCAAACCTTCTCAGACTGACACGAAAACATAGAACCCATCGACTCGTTAACATACATAATCAACCGATTAAACACAAAATATCGTAGGAAACATATCCTTTCTTTAAAAAAATATAGCATTGTTGAGAACATTGTGCTTATTTGAGTCAATAAAAAAAATTGATACGGCGCACAACTCTACTGAAAGATTTGAAAATTAGAAATGTATTTTTTACAGATAGATAAACAGATAACTTGATTTCCTTTTATAATTTAAAGTCAGTTTGAAAGTTCGTTGAGTCAAACAGATATCATAAAATATGTACCAACGACGACACTTGACTCCCAAAATCAACTAATTTTGACACTGTAAAAAGTTGTCAATTTGCGTCATCTATTTATGACCTCAAGTATTATTATTACTTCCGTTGTGTTGTTGATTTAGCGGTGATCAGTGTTGTTATGTATGTTCTAATTGCGTGTATGTTTGTGTGTGTGTGTGTGCGTGTGTGTGTTGGTGTTTGTGTGTGTGTGTTGTGTGTGTGGTGTATACATGTGTGTGTGGGTGTTGGCATTTTTCAGCAAATCGTGGCAT
>NC_088361.1:37109836-37119836 GCF_034508935.2 Berghia stephanieae
AATTGGGAGTTATTTTAAATAATTGGTGTTTGAGAGAAAATTAAATTTGGCGAAATTTAGAAAATGCGTTTTGTGAGAGTAGTACATGCAGCATAATTAGGACTGCTAAATTGAGGTCAAGTAGGTCATACATCGATAGAAATGTCAAATGGATCAGACTTCCATCAGACTTCCCTCAGACTTCCATCGGGCAATTATATCTTGACAAACCATTTGACAATATCGTTAGTGCCATAAATAATCACTTATATATTTATTTTAATTTGGATTTATATTGATATATTGTAACGTTGTTCCTTTTAAGGTTGATCCAGTGAAATATGTGACCCGACGTCCCTTAACGGTATTATGTCGGAATAGATACGATCGCAGTGAAGCTAGAATTAAACTGGTAAGAAATACGACAATTGCAATTTAAGAAATGTTATTTATTCTCCAACATAACGAATAAATAACAATGTGAAATTGAATGCAAGCTTCAAACAGATAAAATGGACGTTTCGGGTTTCCCCTTTATCAACAAAACAGGATGAATGAAATACTACAGATGAATGAGATAATGTGTGCGGCTAATATTCCCAGGGCTTCTAAAGTAAATACCCTTTTGAGACATTGGGTTGACTTTTAACATTTTATACCGATACTCAAAGCAAATGGTCATTATTGCTCATAAGAAATAAATTATCCCAACAATATTTTCATATAATGAATGGGACTGTGGGCTATATTTCTTTGACAAACTTGTCACGAATAAGAGATAAAATGAACTACCAAAGACCTCCCTTGAAGCTCTGTTAGATTTTATCAGCTAGAAGCAAGTAGCGTGGATAATGCAACCTGTGCATTGTTTGGCTTTTATCGGATTGATCGATTATCGGCATGACGTCATTTATTGATATTAAACATTAAAAAGGTTCTGAATGGTTCTGCGCACGGAGAGCAAACAACCGGTGCAAATATTCTGTTTTCTAATGTACGCACCTAATCGCCCTTGGTCATGCTAAAAATACATTTATGATAAATCAATAATCAAGATTTATGAGATTTCTTTATCTTTGCCAGATTATCGGTTACAATTTTAAAAGTAACTATCTTATATTTCATCATTTAAATTATGTGAAATCCAGTTCTGTGATTAGGTCTCACCATTTAAGTATTGATGTTATGCATTGAGGTAAACTACTCACAGCATCCATCAGCAAAATTAAACACACCAACCGTAGCCATCGGTAAATTATAGCCTGACCGTGGCCTTCGTAAAGTTATGGCCTGATATTGACCAAAAAATGACGTCAAAATGCCAGTCTTTTGCCACAAAAAAAAAAAACAAATCGTGAGTTGTATTCAATAGTTCAACCAATGAAATAACTTGTTTCCATGAGCTCTACTAACGACAACTCACTTGGCGGTGCAAAAACCAAATAATGACGTCAAACTGCCAGTCCTTTTGGATTTCAGTATCAGGCTATAACATAACGATGGCTACGGCCTGACACTGAAACCCAAAAGGACTGGTCTTTTGACGTCATTATTTGGTTTTTGCACCGTCTAGTGAATTGTCATTAGTAGTGTTCATGGAAACAAGTGGTCCCATTGGTTGAACTATTGAATACAACTCACGATTTGTTTTCTTTTGTAGCCAAAGACTGGTCTTTTGACGTCATTTTTTGGTCTGTGTCAGGCTATAAGTTAAAGATGGCTACGCACCAACACCACAATAATGTGTGTAAACTTTAATTTTTATTGTCTGATTGATATTGATGTTGTTCGTTGAGGCAAAAAAAAAAATCATAACACCCGCCAACCTGATATAACACACCAACACACTAAACTATGTGTAATCTTGTAGATGTTCGTAGTCCGATTGATAGAATTTAAGAATAACTAATCATTAAAATGGCTTTCTGAAAAAATGCAAAGAGCTGAGTGACATTAATTTCGTTCCATCTATGATTTAGTAATAAATAATCACTAACAAGCTGTCTAAAATAATACCAAAGAGCTGAGTAGCGTCAACCTCGTTCCTTCTATAAATCAGATATAAATGTTTAAGGTCACATAATATCGTTGTGTATGTAGGTAGGATTCATCTGGGGGAAGATATTGGGAGTAAACTACCTAAACACATAACATTTATACGGGTCTGTTCTCTTTTATTACATTCAAGTACACCAGCATTCCTCACTGTGAACCCCCCCCCCCCCCCCCTCTCTTTTCTCTCTCTCTCCCTCTCTCTCTCTCTCTCTCTCTCTCTTTCTCTCACTCTCTTTTGCACACTCACACACACATACACACAAACACACAGTAGAGAGGGGAGGGAGAAAAAAATAAGAGAGAGATAGGGAGAAAGAGAAAGAAAGAAAGAAAGAGAGAGAGAGAGAGAGAGAGAGACAGACAGACAGACAGACACACACAGAGAGAGAGAGAGAGAGAGAGAGAGAGAGACAGACAGACAGACAGACAAACAGAGAGAGAGAGAGAGAGAGAGAGAGAGAGAGAGAGAGAGAGAGAGAGAGAGAGTGTGTGTGTGATGGGGGAAAAAACTAAGAATGCTAACCAGTGGATATTTGTACAATCAAATTACGGAATCAGTGACACCCCCGCAATCTCGCTCGGACAAATTAAATTATATAAATGGTTGTTTACAAATAAGACAATAAATTTAGTTAATGTTACTCTGCTCATTTTTTTTTTCGACTGTTAAGGAGTGTTTTCATCGAAGATGTATGGGGTTTGCTAGTAAACTGTAACAACTTTAATTTGCTGGTTAGTTCACCTCAAATTCACTCTTTATCTTTGTTTTCACTCAAGGAAAAAAAATTGAGCATTTGTATAGCCAAATATCCAATAGATCCGATCAAAGGGGCCTTTGGCCAACCATAAAAACTAATATGTTAGGCGATATTACAATTTTTATTTTTGACAGAGACACTACTTTTAACGTTCCATTACTCACTTTACACCAAGTGCGGTGAGAAAACGTGAGTATAGAGCCTTTCCAAGGACTTGACTATGCTCCGCTCACAACGAGGCTCGACCCTTGGACCTTCCGATCAGAAGGCAGCAGCTTCTAATGGTGCTCACACTACTATGTTTTGACGATCAACCCAATCAACAAATTCTTTACCGCACTCGTGCATCGTCGCAAACCCGCCCGGAAGCTTCGTCACACCACACCGTTCAACTAGATGCTCTGCGGTTTCTGGATCTTTACCACAACGGGTACATGTTGGACAGGTGGAAAGTCCACACTTATGAAGCGATTTTGCCGTTAGGCAGGTTCTCGACCGAAGCCGATTCGCTACCACCCAGTACCTCCTCTTACTGGTGGAGAAACCTGGCAACTACTCCCCCAGTTTTGAGGAGTTTATGTCCCCGCCTCCGTCGAGGGATTAAATTCATCCAAACCGACTTCCATCTCGTATATGCATCTCTGTCCGTAGTCAGGGAATCTGCGTACAAGGGTGGCCGAGACTTATTTCGGCTCGAAATGGGGACACCGTCCATAATGCACTTCAGAGGGGTATCCCTATTCCCTCTCTCTTTGATCTTATTCAGCCAGTTTACATCAATCGTCTCCCTCCGGACATCGGGAGCTGGATTGTTGCCATTATCGGGCCCCTTTCTCTAGGCGTTGTTGCCAGCGTTCCTGACACTATGTACATTGACTTGCGAATTTTAACATCTACCTTCTCAACGTTCCTACTTCTACCCCACACTGGAGCGCAATACGATCAGAAGGCGAGTGTCATGCCGCAAAGACCACATAGATTCACAAATAATTTTACCAGATTGAGTTGACGGTTCACATTTTTCCTAGATTGTTTTGTGTTTGATTAAATATTAAAACCAAAACCAACATACACAAATCCTTGCACGATTACTCCTGATTGAGAGGTCTGCTATTGATTTTTTCACATGACGATGAATGACCAGAAGCTGAGAACAAAATCAATAATTGGTTACCACCTGCTGTGTCATGCATATCATTATTATTGCTAAGTATAGACAAAGAATAAGATGATCGTCTCAATACGGTTTCACGCTGATGTTAAATACGACATTCCCCAGTGAACTGCCGTACCTGGAAAGTCACTGTTTAACATTTGGCCAAAATACTCGTCCTCCAAATATCGATAGGTTTAAATGACCCTCGTCTCGACAAAAACTCTCAAACCTGGGACTTCCGTGAAAGGAGTAAATGGAATGCAATGATAGAACAGACTGCAAAGGTGGACCGATTTAAATAGATCCTCTTTTTTCCCGCCCTAGGGTATCGGGGGTACCATCATGCTCAGATATTGGCATTTTTAATTCATCGAACGCTTTGTCTACCCCCTAATTAATTGGCCGAGCATCATGGATGTTTTTATTTTCATCTTGTATTTATACCGCTTATCCAGGGTGTGAGAAAAAAAAACCCATAAACTATTACGACGCAAATTTCAGTACGAATCTAGATCAAGTGACAAAAAAAAAATAAAAATTTACAAGCAACACGAATAAAACCATAAGTTAATTCTTGCTCAATTTAATAAAAATGCTTTAATGATTAAGAAACCACACCGGTTATACTATCTAAACTCGTATAAAATCACGATATAGAAAGTTTCCAAAATTGCTTCTTGTTTTAGCAGTGCAGTGTTACTAGTATAAGAAGTTGATGCGCCTGGTTGATAAACAAATAACCAATCGGGACAAAGTCTGGAATAAGTTTTTAGTTTCTAGCAATGCCAAATAAATGTCAGTACGAGCAGAAATCATTAATTGATTTAATTCCAAAGCCTCCAACGTACCCTAACTGACTTGATACATAATATGGACTAAAGCATAGGTCATTGATGGTTTATTAGGGTATTATAACGTTTTGAAGAAAAACAGAGTTAAAAGAATTAATTCAAATGCATTCGATTGACTCCCTATTCAAGACATACAAGAAATCAATTGGATCAATGGAAAAATACTACGGATCAGCCATAAAACAAAATAAGGAATCGAAAGATCAAATAAAAATTTGAGAATTACATCCAAATTCTTCGATATGTTATTTATGCGGCGGGTTCAATTAAACACTCGTAGAATTTTAAAAAATTAATATATTTTTTTGAAAAGTTGCATGCATAAAATTGTATAATTGGGTTTGATTCTGGTAAAATTTTAGACTTGTATAATTTATAGTCTGGCGGCTGCAGGCTTCTAAACTTTTCTGGGGGTTTTGTTCTATCTGCTGATATATAAATTACCATTAGAATTGCACAAGAGAAAATTATTTTGTGACAACATCATAACTAAGTGATATCAGCTTTGTCATGGGCTTTTATCAATTTTATTGCCCCCCCCCCCCCTCAAGCGCCAAACATTGTTGTACGTAGCATAAGCGTATTCCTGTAAAAATTAACCAACTCACTTATCTCATTACATTTTAGAAATAAATACAAACCTTTCTCAGCCATACCATCATGTAACTTTTTTCTTTCCAATTCGAACACTGACAGAATGACTTAGGCCTTTTTCTGTACTGTCGGAGTTCGGGTTGCTGGACCTAAGTGATTGGAATGTCACTGGAGGTTTTTTAATACTTCCTCCGATAGCAACGCTCTCCATGCCGGATCGGGAATTCCCGGCAGGGGCAGGAGCAGGTCTCGGCGAGTTCCGCATTTGCCGCCTCTCCTCCCTTCTGGATATGATAAGATCCAGTTGTCTCTGACGTTCTGCTTGAGACTTCTCATGCTGGTCCTCTAGGGCATTCAGAAGATTTACTGTCTCGATTTGTTGGGGCTTTAGTTTAAAAAAAAAGTAATTGGAAAAGAATAAAGAGAAGGGGAGAATTAGCAGTATGGCATCTTGGCGCAAATATTGGTGTCATTAATATTGTTGTCGTTATTGTTGTTGTTGTTGATGATGATGATGATGATGATGATGATGATGATGATGATGATGATGCTAATGATGATGATGATAATGATGATGATGATGATGATGATGATGATGATGATGATGATGATGATGATTATGATGATGATGATGATATTGATGATGGTAAAATTAAAAAAAAACAATTCCCTTTATTGATCTCATAAACGATTTTTTTTCTTTAGGCTTTATTACAAGGGACGACTGAAATAACCCAGGCGACAGCCGCAGTGCAGCGTCGCAAACTGAGCTAGAGCCATGTGACTTGTGGAAGGTACACATGCATCCTATTGTTAGAAACTTGCTATGTGAGTCAATTATAGTTTTATTTTCTTGTAGTTGAGGTCTTCCTTTATCATTTATGCCAGAACTTTGACAAAATTCAGCTTTATTTTTTTTAAAAATGAGATTCTGTTTAAATATTGCTATGCACAATAAAAACCCTCTGGGCATTGTCGATGGTCAGAACATATGGTTTGTTTATGCATTTTACGTAATCCGCATTTATTTTCAATGTTGTCTTAATTCTTTGGCTATATCGTCTTTACTCTAAGTAGTTAAATTAAATTTGGCTATAAGGTATATTTAACCATAATATGGGAGGAGGTATTTACATTGTTTGTGGCTAGTAAATTTTCTTTGTATTGACAATTCCCAGGAAATCGCCAATCTAATGCATCTCTTCAAAAACACACAGAAAATATGTTCAAAATACGATCGCTAAGACCATACAGTCCAAATGTCTAATTTTCTGCTCGAACATTCAGACGTAACGTGGGTTTTGTTGTGAATCCAAGACAGTGCATCTCTATCTCAGCGACAAATAAAGCGTTTTAAACGGAATTTATTGTGAAATACTTTACAACATTTGCGGTGACATTTATTTCCTCTTGTAGGAAACTGTTGTCCCTTTTGTATAAAGACAATGCGGTTATATAGCAGAGAAACACCCAAATGTTAAGCTTGTCTTTATGATATGACGGAAAACTGTTTGTAAAACGCTTTTTCCAATGGACTCACCTACAGTCTACATGCTGAGTAGACTTTGTTTGAACTTGAGAAGTCATTTGTGTGCCATCGAATCAAGCTGGAGTTATTTCGCAGTGAAGTGAATTACGAAAAGAGCTTTTAGAGCGTAAATTGTACCCAAAATAAACGTTTCTTTTAAATCTTTACAAAATTATATTTTTCTTAACAATAAAACAAATAATTATCTCAAGTGTCATATTTTTTTACAACGAATTCAATTTTCATTTGAGTCAGCACCATTCAAGATAGCTAGAAAGATGAAGGGATTAAACGTTACTCATAAATAAGGGAACAACACAAAACAAACCACGTTTCGGCCTTTGGTCTTTTTCAAGTAAACGCTAAGCGGTACGGTCTTTGCTTCGTACCCGAAAGGTACCGAGTTCGATGAGAAAAGTGAGTGGAGAAGGCACTTATGTTGATAACAATAAGACATGAAGTAGGAAAGTACCAGAAGACAATAGAGAATAATTCTTAATTCGCAATTTTTATTCTCTTTTGTCTTCTTCTCCTATTCACTTCATTTTTTGTTTTTATCAACATAAGTGCCTCCACACACTTTTCTGAATCAAAAATTCATCCTAAATACCGGAGCATACCCAATGTCCCAATTGTTTCTTTGTTACATGTTTGTGTTTAGAATATTGGCTATTAAGCTTAAATGCTGGCCAACTAACTTCGTGGCGTTTGTGTGTGTTTAACCCGTGACCTCAAGAAGACGGGGAGAGAGAAGGCTCCAATAAAGACTAGGGTTAGAAGCAATTTTATTTTATTTATTTTTTTTTTTTGGGGGGGGGGGGGGGGGGGGAGGGGCGTGGATAGCTCATACGGTAGAGTGACGATCTCCCCGACCAGGCGGAGTTGTCGTACCAGTAAGGTCGCGGGTTCGAGCCCCCATCGTCACCGAGTTTGATCACCTGCTGCTGCGCTGTGTGGCCTTGAGCAAGTCACCTCGCCCTAGCTCAATTTGTGGCGCAGCACTGAGGCTGATGCCTGGGTTATTCCAGTCTTCCCTTGGAATAGACCCTCGAGACAAATTTCCCTCATGGGATGAATAAAGAGAATTATATATATATATATATATATATATATATAATATATATATATATATATATATATATATTATATATATATATATATATATATATATATGGATAATAGTTGAAAGAGTATAAATAAGTCAAATTTACTCCCTTGATCTTTCTCCCCATTTTATTAGAGGCACCTCTAGTTTTTGGTTTTACTACCATTCAAGATCATCATGAACCAAAACCATGAATAAAACATTGAAGGTAACGCAAAAATGTAAATAATTATATAACAAATTTACCGTGATAGACGTCTTAGGAGGATCAGTTGACGAGTCACTAACTGGTGTCCCAGGTAATTCCAACTCTAACTCGGCGATACACGCGGACACAGTGGGAATGGTTGGTGAACAAGTGTTGGAACTGTCAGTGGAGACCACCGTGGATATCGTGCTGTTGGAAGCAGCTGCCTCGAGTTCTCGCTTGGGCTTCAGCCTGTTCGTAATAGCATCGGTGTCGATTTTGGTATCACGAGGAGTTGTGCTGGGTAGCGTCTCATTCTTATCATTTTGTAACTTGTTGAGGTTGTTAAATGCTTTCGTCTTTTTCATGTTAAATGTTAATTTATCTATAAATTCCTGGGCTTTCTGGTTTTTGCGAATAAGTTTTTTTTGAAGTTCTTCTCGCTTCGTAGGAGGGAGCCGTACTCTTGACTGTGCATGAGAGTAATATAAAGAGAAATTGTTCACGACTATGGGTACCGTGAATGCCACCACCAAAACCCCACATAACACGCACATGGAACCGATGATATAACCGACTTCGGTTATGGGCACGGTGTCTCCATAGCCCACTGTTGTCATCGTAACAAGTGCCCACCAGAATCCTATAGGAATGTTGTTGAAAGTTTCATTTTCAGCATAAAACACGATGCTGGCAAATATAAGAACTCCAGTGAAGAGAAAAATCACCATAAGGAACAACTCTCTCATACTGACTTTGATGGTGTACACTAATATTTTGAAAGCCGTGTAATGCTTCATCAGTTTAAAAATCCTCAACACTCGAATGATTCTCAATGCTAAGACTAACTTGATAATCTGTGAGCTTTTATCATTCGGGTCGACAGATTTGATAATTATTGATGCAAAATGAGGAAGAAGGCATAGAATATCTATTATATTAAGAGCCTCTTTTAGAAATTGGCGTTTTCGTGGGGCAAAATAGAAACGCGCTATATATTCGATGGTAAAGAAAGCTGCGCAAATATAATCCAAGATGACCATAGCTGAATGAGGATCTGATTCGCTAAAAGGGACATTTTTATGTTTGTTATATCGGCAGCAAACAGTACTTGGGACAATATGGGTCGGGCTGCATTCTCCTGAAGTATGGGAAGTGGAATTGTAGCCTGGTTTTGGTTCTCTGAACATATGGTGGGTCTCCAATACGAATACGGTGATGGAAAGTAGGACGAAGAACATTGAGACCACGGCATAGATCTGAGGAAAAAATAAAAATGAAAATGAACATATTACTTTTTTTATTGAAGAATAATTTGATGCGTTTGCAGTTTAATTTCAATTAATTTTCCCTATGGGATGAATATAGGGAATATCTTTAAAAATAGGGGGCGGGAGGGGGGGGGGGCAGCGTGGCTTTGCTTCGTACCCGAAAGGTACCGAGTTCGATCGCCCGCCGCTGAGCTGTGTGACCTTGAGCAAGTCAACTCGCCCTAGCTCAATTTGTGGCGATGCACTGCGGCTGACGCCTGTGATATTCGAGTCTTCCAGTCTAGGAATAGACCCTCGAAACAAACTTCCCCTATGTGATGAATAAAGGGAATATTATTATTATTATGTACTATTAAATCTATGGTATCAATGCTTAAATCGATAAATCGTATATATAAATCTCACAACTTTGAGGTCAATTTATGACTTTTTAAAATTTCCAAAAAATTTGGACATTACTCTGAATTCGTAAACAACAGTAGCAATTAAAACCTACTGATTTCTCAACTATTAATG
>NC_088361.1:37124836-37132336 GCF_034508935.2 Berghia stephanieae
GAGAGAGAGAGAGAGAGAGAGAGAAAATCAATAAAGGTCATCAATATCTCCGGATAACCACTTAAACAGGTAAGGCACTGGGTCTAAATTGTTTTCATCGCCATTGTCGTAAGAACTTTGTTTAACGTCATAACAGGGCCGATGATTTTAGTGATAATATTATCTCAGGAAATATTGTGGACAGGAAGTCCTAATAGCTCAGCATTAGAAGTCCAGATAACTAATTGATAGAGCACTAGCCTCATAAGCAAAGGGGCATGTATCGATCCCGAGTGTAGTCGACTTTTTTCGGACCCCCCCCCCCCTCCCTTTCTCAGTCTGTCCACCAAGCAGTGATTTGATGTAGTTCTGGTGACAATGTCATTATGTCTTAGTGTTAGACCAGTAGCCGCAAAGGGACAAGAATCGATTCCTTGTGTGGTCAACCTTTTTTCCAATCCCCCTCCCAGTCCTGTCGACCAAGCAATGATTTGATATGAATTTGTTAAACATTGCAGACAATGTTTTGCCAAAACCTTATCAAAGAATACCAATAAATTGTAATCGTCCGTTTAAGTTATAGAAATGGATAAATTACGGTCCCATAATCCCAATGCCTCTAAATAAATAAATAAATAAATAAATAACAACATAAAATTCCCTTTATTCATCCAATAGGGGAAATTTGTCTCTAGGGTCTTTTCCAACGGAAGACTGGAATAACCCAGGCGTCAGCCGCAGTCCAGCGCCGCAAATTGAGCTAGGGCGAGGTGACTTGCTCAAGGCCACACAGCACAGCGACGTCCGTTCCGTTGAGTCACGCTGCTCTTTAGATCTAAGTACTAGTCATGATGGATGCAGATTTTTGCATATTCAAAAAAGAATTCATTCTCTAACATGGCAAATTTGGACATATACATCTAGCTAAACTTAAATGGTTAAAAAAACACCCATATATTTCATCTGTACGGGTCCTGTCATTTGACAGTGACAGAGCAATTGATTTACTATTAAGAGCAGTGGATATGAGCAGGCACAAGAAAAGCTATTAAACATTAGAAAGTCTCCTTGGAGTTATGACCTATTGTGGACTTGTCCCCTCAGAGTGGAAAAAAAAGTTTTAAATAACCTGTTTAAAAAGAAGGTGTGTGTGTGTGTGTGGGGGGGGGGGGGGGGTCTCTAAAAACGTTCTGCTTTAGCACTATCCCAATTTGTTTTTTGTTTTTTTCTTTTTTTGTTTTGTTTTTTTGGTTTGTTTTTTGTTTGTTTTGATTTGATTTTGCCAATAATCAGGATTGAGTTCAAACCATGCGAGACATAATACCGTTAAGGCTGTTTTCAGTACATTTTAAAACAAAAACAAAAACGCTACATGCCATGTATTAATTTTACACCTGTGTACCAGATATCATGTGAGTAAAAAAAAATTTTTTGTCAAGGACTCAAATTTGTGCCACATGTGGCGATGCTTATGTAGAATAATATCATTATAAATATCGTCATTATACTAAATCAAAATTTCCATCAAGGATAAATATAAATCTATCGTATCTTCAACGAACATTCATGCAGCACATCTAGAAATTGGTTTTTCTTTCCTTTTCGTTTTGTCAGTTAATATCTTCTCCGTTATTTTGTCATTGTGATAACGAGAACTGCAAGATATTACAGTGGAGTGCAGTTCAAACATTCGAACTTTTCCGTTCAAAGTGATTGTTGTTGTTGTTGTTGTTGTTGTTGTTGTGTGTGTGTGTGTGTGTGTGTGTGTGTGTGTGTTTTCCGTCTCATTTTAACTTCAAATTACGTCTCAAATCGATTCATTCATGAATTTGTGCCTCATAAATAAACTTATTATGCTCATTGGTCATTTTGTGTGGGTTGTGAAAAAAAATCTAAATTTAGACAAAATACGTTTTGATGAAAGAAAAGTATAGTGAAGTCGAAAGATATAAAATGTATAGGAATTTTGTGTACGCACGTCCACGATTGCTTATAAAGAGAAAGTAAGGAAGAAAGAAAGATAGATAGATAGATAGAGAGAGAGAGAGAGAGAGAGAGAGAAAGAGATAGAGAGAGAGAGAGAGAGAGAGAGAGAGAGAGAGAGAGGGGGAGGGAGGGAGAGAGAGATAGATAGATGGAAGGAGAGTTACTAACGGAAAATCGACTCACTACTCCTTTACCTCTATTGGCAAGATCAACAAAGTGGGGTTTGCGCGTGCGGAAATGGATGGTAAATTATTTCCATCAATCCTTTGTATTTGTCCTGAAACTGGCTAAAAAGCTGGATCGATGAAATCGGTAGAAGAATAATTCTTATTGGACCTTCTATGTAACAACCGGCTCTGATTAAACGAGCACGAGGGGTTAACTGAATGTTTGTGGGTTTAAGTGTGGCTATTCTGTGGTCTTGTGGTATGACTATGACACTCGCCTTGGTCCGTTAGGTCCCTGTTTCCCTTGGGGGGAGGGGGGGGGGGGGGCTCTTTACTCACATTCTGTAACGGCACTCAGGTGTAAAAAGAAGTGCATTGCCACATCAGCGTTGTCTCTGTCTGAAATAAAAATGCGATAGCGCCTCACATCCCCCATGTTCAAAGCTGCTCTTCACTTGGCACCTCTTATAAACTGCTTTGACCACATTTAGTACATACTGTGCTATAAACAAATCCCCGTTTAAAATGTTATATACTGACCAACATTCATCGACCTTCTCCCCCCCCCCTTTTTTTTTTTTCTTTTAAAGCTATTTTTTTTTTCATTTTTTCAATATGACAATTTGAATCTATCCCTATCATTAGACAGTTGTATTATGATTACGTAAGTGACAGGCGACATATTATTCTAATTAGTAATCCCCACTAAAACACCGTGGCACGCTAAATAAAATACAACCCAATGTGTAATATGAAACAGAGCAATGTTGTTATCTTTTGTTTCTTTGGAAATCCATTAAGTCTTAACCAATCTGTTGGAATACCATATTATTTGCTTGGTTTTTAAGCGTTACATTTTAGACATTTAAGTTCATATCATTGATAAGAGTGTTTTGTGTTTATCTTTCTCTCTATGTAGTTTGTTTGTATAGCTCTTTTCTGTTTTCTCTCTCTCTCTCTCTCTCTCTCTCTCTCTCTCTCTCTCTCTCTCTCTCTCTCTCTCTCAGACCATATTATGTGCACGCTGACTGTATCTGAAAGTAATAATATATATAAAATGTCATTAATATACATTGTATTGTTTTCAATGTCAGAGATGATTTTACATTCCGTAATAATATCTTGCTTGTTATAATGACTGTTTTCTCAGGTCATATCCGCCTTGTTTTATATTCAAGTGACTAGCATAAGGTTCATTCTTTACATGAACAACATCAGTAATTGTCTTATTTTGCTAGATATTAGGAGCTAAAGCAAAAGAAAGAAAAAGTAGACCTTCAGAGCCATTAGGCCCATTGAGCTGGAGTTCACCCCGGTTTCTAGAGCATGACAAGGACAATAGCATTAGCTTGCTATCCTTTGGATTGGATGCTGGTCTATCGCAAATTACTTTCCGTCCGATCTAATGGATCCAGCGACCCTTTCACTGCGGGTAGACTAGGGCTTCAGGAAAAATATGCTCGACTTCACCATGGATCGATCTCGATCCCTTTCATGATCTACTCACTGAGCTATAGGGACCCCCAAGTAGGAGCTATATATTGTAGAATAACTAATTAAGCCCCATCGCAACGGCACCATAAGATCCCGTCATAATATCATAAGATTCCATGAAGGAATATAGATAATCCATCAAACAGAATGTCTGATGATGTCAACAGGCATCACCCATGTTGTCGGAATGAGCAAATCGGGGGTTAATAATCTTGCTCAAGGAAAGCAACGAAAGTGCCTGAACGGGACCTTCACAGTGCAATGCCTCGGCCAATTCGCCCCCCCCCCCCCCCCCCCCCCCAACCATATATTGTATATAATTGAAATGTCTCTACATTTCGATAATCCCATCATTCCTTAATAGGGTATCATAACAAAACGAAATAACAAGCCGGCATAACAATTTTAAAAAAATTCAATACTCGGTAACTAACTATTTGATAGTCTAAACGATTCAATATCAAATATTATATCTTTCTTGAAATATATCTGTTCAGTCCTTTACGTGGTGGACTGGTGAGTGTAATGAATTAGAGAGAGAGAGAGAGAGAGAGAGTGAGAGAGAGAGAGAGAAAGAGAGAGAGAGAGAGAGTGTGTGTGTGTGTGTGTGTGTGTGTGTAAGACAGAGTGAGCGAGTATGGGTGAGAGAGTGTGTATGTGAAAAAGAGAGTGAGAGAGTGTTTGTGAGAGAGAGTGTGTGTTTGAGAGAGAGAGTGAGAGAGAGAGAGAGGGAGAGAGAGAGAGAGGGGGGGGTGTGTTTGTGAGAGAGAGAGAGAGAGAGAGAGAGAGAGAATGTTAGAGAGTGCGAGAGTGTGTGTGTGTGTATGTGAGAGAGAGAGTGAGAGAGAAAGTGTTTGTGTGCGAGAGAGAGAGCGAGAGAGAGAGAGAGAGAGAGCGAGAGAGAGAGAGAGAGAGAGAGAGTGGGAAGCGTCGACATAATACTCGAATCTGAAACTTGTTTGTCAATACACCCTAATAGTCTCATAGAGGCTCATAGAGGCTTCAAATGATACCGCTGCCACATTCCATTATATTTAAACCACCACTTGAAATTGTTATTTTTCTTGTCTCAACAAAGGTGCCATTATTCTAATATTAATGAAACGTCTCGTTCTTTTATAAAGTGACATATCAAATTGAGTAATTAAGTTTCAAAAAGCGTTATAAATCGTGTAAACCGTCTGATGTAAGTCTACTCGTTCCAGCAATGGAGAACTGTTTGGATAATGTTAAGAACTGGATGGTCATTAAAAAAAATATGATCGAAGAAAAGACAGAAATTCTGTATTGTGACCCGAAAACTATCCTAACATGAATCATTCTTTTTTTGGTAATTGAAAACGAAAAAGTATATTTTACCAACAAAATTAAGAATTTAGATAGGTGTATACGAGTGGGTGGCTTTCAAAACGTCCTAAGTCGCATTCAGATAGAAAATGAGTTAACAATCTTAGGCTATCTTTTGGACTCCATAAAATCACCAGAGAACATTTGGGGTTTCAAAACTCTCAGGATATTATTTTATAAGGCAAACACCACACATATTGTCCTCTTTAAGTCATTAAATAAATGACAGAAATTGCTGTTATGTTAATTATGAAAATGGGACCGAGTAGCCAAGTACATTTTGAAAGTCACCTTCTCATATTGTGACTCCATACTCACCATGCATGACGTATCACATTGATGGCTTATGTTGAACTTTGAAAATAAAGGAATTTTAAAATCAAAGCTCTATTCAAACGTCTTCATTTATATTATAGGATTGATTACTGCAATGCTTTAATGTATAGATAGAATGAAGTTGAGTCACTCGGGTCTTTATTATTGTTTTTTTTGCCATCCATTTTTTATGAGTAATTCTCACTTAACTGTATTAACTAGACTATAAAAGTTCATGGTTACACAGAGTTTTGTGTGTTGGTCCGTTATACTTCCGGATGGCAATGTTGTGAGCTTCTTAGCCAAACGCATACTATCTATGAAATTCAAAACTACCTGCCAAACAGGTTTCAGCGCATGCAGAATCACACTTACAAAATAATGTTGAAAAAGACGAAGAACGATCACGTTATACCATTGTTTTGGATACTACATTGGTTGCCTTCGAGCAGAGAGTTATATATAAAAAATCACAGTCTTGTGCTATACTATCTTAACCAAAGGATACCATTCTAGCTACCGTCTTTATTATCTTCCTCGATTCCAAAGATCCAGAAACAATCTCCTTATGACCCCATTCTAGCTACCGTCTTTATTATCTTCCTCGATTCCAAAGATCCAGAAACAATCTCCTTTCGACACCATTCTAGGTACCGTCTTTATTATCTTCCTAGATTCCAAAGATCCAGAAACAATCTCCTTACGACACCATTCTAGCTACCGTCTTTATTATCTTCCTCGATTCCAAAGATCCAGAAACAATCTCCTTACGACACCATTCTAGGTACCGTCTTTATTATCTTCCTAGATTCCAAAGATCCAGAAACAATCTCCTTACGACCCCATTCTAGCTACCGTCTTTATTATCTTCCTAGATTCCAAAGATCCAGAAACAATCTCCTTACGACCCCATTCTAGCTACCGTCTTTATTATCTTCCTAGATTCCAAAGATCCAGAAACAATCTCCTTACGACACCATTCTAGCTACCGTCTTTATTATCTTCCTCGATTCCAAAGATCCAGAAACAATCTCTTTACGACACCATTCTAGCAACCGTCTTTATTATCTTCCTCGATTCCAAAGATCCAGAAACAATCTCCTTCTTCGTGTAAGTAAAATAGGTTCTAAAGCATTTTCTGACAAAGCATTTTCTCATGCCGCCCTAAATTCCAAATTTCTGGAATTGTCTGTCATAAGTGTAAGAAGTAAAGTATTTTCGTCTGAGGTGATAGTCAAAAAGTACAATAAAACACACCTGATGAAATATTCTTTGTCTTTATAATGTTATAAATAGAACTCTGTGAGTATATTAATAGTCCATAATATCTGATTTGCATTAATTTTTATATTATGTAGCATGTATGATTTCCTCTCTTATCAATGTATGGCAACGCGGGACTGGCGCGATATTATTATTATTATTATTATTATTATTATTATTATTATTATTATTATTATTATTATTATTATTATTATTATTATTATTATTATTATTATTATTGTTATTATTATTATTATTT
Source organism: Berghia stephanieae (assembly GCF_034508935.2). Classification (NCBI taxonomy): domain Eukaryota; kingdom Metazoa; phylum Mollusca; class Gastropoda; order Nudibranchia; family Aeolidiidae; genus Berghia; species Berghia stephanieae. The sequence goes on from NC_088361.1 coordinate 37,131,647, forward strand.
TTATTATTATTATTATTTGTATTCTTTTTAAAAGTGTGTATGAAACAGTGTCGGACAAAGCAAGAAAGAAAAATACAAGAAAAACATGTCTCAAAAAATCGGTCCTCCTCGACTGGGGATCGAACCTCAGACCTATTGATTACCGGTAACCAGGAGGTATGATATTTGATCCCCAGTCCAGGAATATTGAACATTTTTGGATTTAAAAAAAATTTTTTTGGTATATTTCTTTCTTCATAAACAATTTTTAAAATAATAATACTAATAATAAAATAATAATAATGATAATAATAATAATAATAATAATAATAATAATAATAATAATAATAATAATAATAATAATAATAATAATAATAATAATAATAATAATAATAATAATGATTATGATGATGATGATAATAATAATAATAATAATAATAATAATAATAATAATAATAATAATAATAATAATAACAATAATAATAGATCTTTGATGTAATGCCCCAGAAAGCGACTCCAAAAATATTTAGGATTTGGGCTCTATAAAAATATATTATTGTCAATTGCTTGAAAAACAGAATTTACGAATATATACTTATAACTAGAGAAATTTCTGCTGTAAATTTGAAAACACATTTAATTTAACGTATTTAGCTTGAGATACGAGCTAGGCCTGCTAGAACACTTTGGTCCGATTTGATTCTGACTGAC
>NC_088361.1:37137336-37139836 GCF_034508935.2 Berghia stephanieae
AAAAAACACGTCAGGAGTGAGAGAGATTTTGCATTTTGTTTCTGCGCCACATGGATTCTAAAATAACCAAACGGTGTGTGTGGGAATAAACGGATGTATAGCAATGGCGCTGGGTGTGGGCTATACAAATGTTGTCATTTTGATATATTCCACATCGCTGCCTTGGTTCCGGTATGTTGATGGCGTATTGCTGTTTCCATTAACCAGCTTTGTCATGTCAAACGACCCAGAACGAATGATCAAGGGTGTTTTCTTTTTGCTACATTGTTTGATCTTTCTAGCATGATGTACGCAAATGCCTGGTGTTTGATACCCCTTTCAATAATTTATTTGTCTAAGGTGGTCCCTTTCGTTATGGGTATTACGTCAAGCAGCTTTGACGACCAAGGGGTGAAATACGGTTGAATAAATCTCTAAAGTAAATATCATTCTACATTTATAAAAGATGATTAATTATCACAATAATAGAGAAAGCATTTTATTCGAAATGAATGCATGACTAGTCCAGAGGCTATAAATTGTCCTTCTGGGTCTTGGAATAATTATGAAAGTGGGTAAAGAGTTTAACAATGAATGAAAAAAGTATATATTTTTTCTAAGTGTAGTTGTCTCCGCATAGTCTATAAATTTGGAGATGATTGTAGAATCTTTGCGTTCTTCTATTTAAAGAAATAATAATCGCTAACAGACATAATTTTAATTGACTTGTTGAAATTGTACACATAGTTTTATTAGAAAGAAAGTAATTTAGCAAACACTCTAAAGAACTAGAGCATTCGTGTTGCTCTAAATTGTTTCATTTGGGAAGGAGGGATTCTGAACGGTTAAAAACCGGTGGACCGTGCAACTTTTGTATAAAACAGTACATCAACTGATATATAAGTGCCATAATCAGACTTCTAGAGAGTAGTGGTATCATCTTAAATCGCCATATTTTTGAGCATGTCAATTAACTAGTAATGTCCAAAAATAACAATCCGTTAATGTTTTAGTGGCTTTTTCATACTCGTAACGTAAATAATGATCTTAGAAAATTGGCGTTTTAGTTAAAACAATGACTGACTTAATTTACTTCGTGAATTCATCTTTTTATTAATTGATTAAAAAAAACAAACCTTGTCGGTTATATAAATTATGCGCTAAATGTCGGATTATAAATCCTCTAAATATCAATGATATAATTGCAATGGCCTTGAAACAAACAAAAAGTTCTTGAAATGAAGTCTGTTTAATGCACACTCTTCTAAGACATCACGAATTACAAATTCATGACCAAACCTGACACGAGACAGGCGAGAAAATGTTGCAAGTTGTCTCTATGGCAACGTTGTCATCATGATCTTTCAAAATCATATCAACTTACGATACAATTCTATTAGTGGAGGTAGTTTTGACCAAAATTATGCACATTGTGGTAAAAGCATGAAATTTAGTAACAAAGAAGAGAGTGACCATACAAACAATTATGGATATAGAACCACCCTGACAAATGACCGGAATGACCACAAATTGACCACTCATTAAAACCTTAAAACCCTCTAATTACTATAGAAAATAGACAAATCGGCAACAATAAATACTTCAGAATTGCATCGTTGGCAAGAAATGCATATTAGGATTTGTTTACATAAAAGACAAATTCACACACTGCTATTTCAGTTCAGCTGCACATTGACCATAACATGACTACCTGACCATTGATAAAATAATGAATTTCGTTACTACAGTTGCCTATTTTATTTCATACCACAATTTTTCATTTTTTTTCAGAGAGCCCTTGTGTTTAACCAGAGTGGTTCTATATTTTAAAATTCATTCTTTATTATAAGAAGTTTCATCGTGCAAATGCCATGCTTTTTACCAGCATTTGCACAATTTGCCTGATATTTGGTTCCAGTGGTCCCCACTATATTACATTAAGAAATTAAAACTAAATCTTGGGAAATAACAATGGAAAATGGACCTTGGTTCATACTATTTTTGTCGCGATCTGTAGCTCATAGTTTCTTTACGACGGCAGTCCACAGCCTGGAATTCAAACTTTTTAAAAAATGAATTATATAATTTAATGAGTAACCAGATTATCATCTCCAACAAGCAAAACGTCAATATTCCAGAGTCAAAAATAAAAGTCCTGGGAAATTTTGAAAAAAAACCCGACAAAGACGCAAAAGTTGAGATTTATTAAATATTAAGTAAATCTATAATATACTATTACTTTTTCTACATACCTCACAAAAATATTAAATTAATCAACAATCCTTATCAATCTGCCTATGAAATTTTCATTCACAATTGATCAAGATCAGTAGGTATAAAATATTTTAAGAAAACTTTATTCAACTCCAAATAGTTGTACTGGATCAAACATTCAGACTTTCAATCCACGCATTATGATGAAAGATATATATATATATATATATATATATATATATATATATATATATATATATATATATATATATATATATATAAGAGCAAATGAAATCAAGTCATAACG
>NC_088361.1:37147336-37149836 GCF_034508935.2 Berghia stephanieae
TAATTTTGCTTTATTCGCTTTATTTTATAAATTGGGGGGGGGGGGGGGGGGGGGGTTATCGCGCTGCATCACTTATCATTTGTATGATTTTTAAAAGTCGATCATTACTGATAATAAGAGAGAGAAAGAGAGAGAGAGAGAGAGAGAGAGAGAGAGAGAGAGAGAAGGGGTGGGGGCGAGAGAGAGAGAGAGAGAGACAGAGAGAAAGAGAGTGAGTCAAAGAGTTTCTATGATTAAAAATCGATTTAAGCTGATAACTAAGATAGATATATGGATATATATATATATATATATATATATATATATATATATATATATATATATATATATATATATATATAGATAGATAGATAGATAGATAGAGAGAGAAGGTAAGGAGATGAGAGAAAGAGGGATAGAGAAAGAGAGAGAGAGAGAGAAAGAGGGGGAGAGGAAGAGAAAGACAGAGAGACAGAGAGGGAGGTTAAGATAAATTGATAGAGAGAGAAGGTAAGGAGATGAGAGAAAGAGGGATAGAGAAAGAGAGAGAAAGAGGGGGAGAGGAAGAGAGAGAGAGACAGATAGATGGAGAGGGAGGTTAAGATAAATTGTTTGCACAAAGCATATCCATTATAGTGCTTACAATACTACTAACGATCGGCATCGAATATTTATTTACCGAGAATTTGCGAACACATGCAATAAAAATAATTATTCAGATTGTAGAAGGGAGATACATGAACCTGTAGGCAACGACCTCGACGGCCAGTATTGATATGGGTGTTGGTGTGGGCCCTCGTACAGGGACGTCATCTAACGAAATCAATGGTGGTTGACATCGAAGTAATGGGCATGAATTATTCACCGTAATGAGACAACAACAGCGCCATTCTCTTGCATACGGAATGAGGAAAAAATGCTATTAGAATCAAGAACAAATTCACACTTTAAGTGTGTATATAGCACGTTATGCGATACCGGTTTGTGTATGCTTGATTGAATAAGGAGTGTATTTGTGAGTGTGTGTCTTGTGTGTGAAAGCTGTTATGCTCTTCTTTTAACGACGACCAAAAAAAAATCTATCAATTTATGTCAAACGTTGAAACATGTATGATGATGACTGTCTACCACCCTTTAACCACAGTAAAAAAACATGACTATAAAGGAATTCATTAACCGTTTGTTTATTTTTATTGCCGTTTCCATCCATTTTAGAGACCATTTCAGTTTAATGTCCAGACACTCTGCTTTTATCTTGATATCTAAGTTTTGTTGTTGGCTGGGGACCCCTTGTAAAGCGCTTTAAGCATATTTAGTTGAAATAGCACTATATAAAAACTTAAATGAAAAAGTGAGGTATTGCGTCATCTAAACGTAAAGTATATTCCATACTGTTTATTTAAAATTTGATCTCTTTTTTATTCTATTCTATACTGGTTTTTTTCTTACATTTTTTTCATTTAATTTAGTCTCATAATAATATAACATTGTTTCTTATTGAATGCACACGTAAGCAGTTATTAAACTCTTGCTCGTGTGTAAATTTTTAAATAAGGAGATATGAAACGGAGTGGTTAAAGGTGGGGGTGGGGGGGGGGGATCCTTGCTTAACGATCTATAATGCTACTTCTGCAGTGGATGTCAGGCATTTTTATGTAGGTGTAGATTTGGCATTAAGAATGTACTCGACTGCCAAATACAACAATGAACAACAAATCAATCAAACTGTCATTGTTCCCGTAAAATCAATGGATAGCTTCTCTATGTTCTTTTATGTTCAATACTACAAGATCGAGAGATTTTGAGGCCACCTCATTGATTGGTAACTCTAACTTCTTTCGAGTCACATTGTTGAGGCCTGATCAAAATGTATAAAGCCACGTAATGTCTGGTCTCTGGTGATTTAATGGCTATTGATTGTCTTACAACTTCCAGAGAGCCATTGCTTTTATTTTTATAATGAAGCCTTTTTAAATACACTATTGGTAGTTATCTCATATGTTAAGTAAATCACTAAGAACAAAGCATGCTTACTAACCTAGATTCTCAGCATCTAATATTTTTTTCCAGTAAGAAATTAGTCACTATTTCTTCTTTTCTGACAAAAGATAAAAGAAGAGAGATTACTTTTTCAGGACTTCCACTTGTGACGGGTCGCAGATAAGCTGTCTATATCCTCGTTTGTGAGATGAGCTAAACTCCACCTGCTATTTAAAACACCAGAAGAAACAGGATCGTGGAATAAAAAAAAAAGATCCTTCTGTCTTATGTATCAAATGGATGCCATGAATATTGCCATATTCTGGGGGGTGGGGGGGGAGGGGGGGGGGGAGAGCAGGTAATTAAGATTTTTGCCAGATAAATCATCCCTCAAAAATAGAACGATAGAAATGATATCATCTTGGAAAGAAGAACCCACTCAAACTTGGGACTTCACTGAGTCCCAGAATTGAGAACTAATGCCAAGATGACGGTCAATTTAAACGTTGCATATTTGAAAAACAAGTTCTCTGGCCAAAAT
>NC_088361.1:37157336-37164836 GCF_034508935.2 Berghia stephanieae
TTCTTTTGTTGAGAATATAATTTAGTTGTGAATTAGCATTTGATATCTAGACGGCTATGTGCGGCTATGTGGTCTAGTGGTATGACACTCGCTTTCGGATCGGAAGGTCCTGGGTTCGAGCCTCGCGATCGGCGCATAGTTGAGTCATTGGAAAAGGCTCTTTTCTCATATTTTCTCACCGTACTCAGGTGTAAAAAGAGTACCTGGCCGTTACCTGCGGTGTATTTGTCCAAAAAAATTGTAATATCGCCAAACAGGCGGCATTTCCCGTCCTACATGTTAAATGTTGCTGTTGACCAGGGACCGCTTGTAAAGCGCTTTGAGCACATGTAGTGGATATTGCGCTATATATAAAGCTCAATTTCTTTTAGACAGAAACATATATTAAAGAAATAAAATCAACCCCCCCCCCTCTTCCCCCCAAAAAAATCACAAACAAACAAAAACAACATCAACAAAAAATTGTAAGAAAACAAAATCCAAAGAAGCCACTACTGGATGAGTTAGATATGAGCCTGGTGCGTTAGTTTAATGAATGCTCGATTAATTTTCTCAATAAATAATTCTAAAACAGCCGTAAGGGGCAATAAACGTGAGTGGTATTTTTTTTCTTTTCCACCAACGCAAACAAGTATATATATATATATATATATATATATATATATATATATATATATATATATATATATATATATATATATATATATGACATTAATAATAGCAATAATAGTAAAAATGATAATAATGATAATCATGTTACTGATGATGATTATGATGATGATGATAATAATGATGATGGTGATGATGGTGATGATGATGATGATGATGATGATGATGATGATGATGATGATGATGATGGTGATGATGATGATGATAATAATAATAAAATAATAATAGTAATAATAATAATAATAATAATAATAATAATAATAATAATAATAATAATAATAATAATAATAATAATAATGATGATGATGATGATTATGATGATGATGATGATGATGATGATGATGATGATGATGATGATGATAATAATAATAATAATAATAATAATGATAATAATAATTCTAATAAAATAACAATAATAATATTAATAATAATAATAGTTAATAAAAAAACATTCTAGGCAAGTTAGCGCCAGAAGTGAACTTATCCACTGGAATGAGGCTTTAGTTTGAAAGAGGCTCACATTTTGTACGAAGGAAATAAAGCTTGACAAACCTTGCCTCGACTGTTATTTTGTACCAGATCATATTTATTTTATATAGCCTACATTAAATCTGTGGTGAAAATCCACTTATCTAAAAAGAGTAGTTGATGCAATAGTAATTGCTTTAAGTCCAGACCACTTTTATATTTTTGAAGTCTATATTTAAATACACACACACACACACACACACACACACACGCGCGCGCGCGCATACACACACACATCTATATATTTCAGTTGCGGAACCCCAGATTGATCTTTATAATAACTACCAACTATTCGGTATTCATGAATACTTCGAATAAAAGAGAAAATGATGAAAAAAAATAATCTAACAATTAATTTTTTCTCCGAGTTGTTCAGAGTGCGGGCGGCTATAATGTGGTCTAGTGGTATGACACTCGTTTTCGGATCCGAAGGTCCTGGGTTCGAGCCTCGCGCTCGGCGCATAGTTGAGTCCTTGGAAAAGGCTCTTTACTCACTTTCTCTCGCCGTACTCAGGTGTAAAATGAGTACCTGGCCGTGAACAGCGGTGTCTTTGTACGAAAAATTGTAATATCGCCTAACAGGCGGCATGTCCCGTCCTACATGTTAAATGTTGCTATTGACCAGGGACCCCTTGTAAAGCACTTTGAGCACATTTAGTGGATATTGCGCTATATAAAAGTTCTTTTTAGCAAGCATTTTGAGTCAGCGGACAAACTGTTTTCTTGTCAAAGACTGAAAGACGGAATGATCTTGCAACGTACATCATCAGTCCCAGTCGACAACAAACACCGGGTCTTGAAAATAGCTTATTTTCTGTCTTTATTTTCAAATTGATTTGTTTTTACAAAAGTGTAGGATACGAGGAACATTCAGGCACTTTTCTCTTGGATTCCTACATCTGATAATATGTATACAGAACTTATGTTAGAAAAATGTGCGATTGAATAAATTAATAAATAAATAAATACATAGTATAATCCAATTTTTACAAGACGTCTAATATCTTAGAAGTGAAACGTCAAAATACCTTCGTGTAAACAAAACAATAAGTAAATATCTGTTTATAAAACCGTATACAAAAATACAAATTTTGATATCAGACTTTCCAATTGAAGTTCTTGATTTTACATATTTTTCACATTTTATCCCGTATATTGAAATGATTCTTATAAATAACTTTCAGATTTAAAAAAAAATACATTAAGTAATAAATAAAAATGAATATAACAGCTTCAAAAAAGAACGAAATACCAAACACGGAACGTTTCGGGCTCAAAACCCTTGTTCAGCCAACAATAACAAAAAACCAATAAAGACATAAATATATTACGAAATTCCAGATAGACAACAGAGATGTCTGTGTATATATACAATATAGGATATATACATACATACATACATATATATATATATATATATATATATATATATATATATATATATATATATATATATATATATATATTATATATATATATATATAGAAGAAGAAGAAGAAGAAGAAGAAGAAGAAGAAGAAGAAGAAGAAGAAAGATAAAAGTAAACTGGCAAAGTTGCGACAGGCGTCAAATATCTCTCATTCCGGAGAGTCAACCTGCTTGGCAACTCACGATACTCTTTTTTTACAGAATGTTATATATATATATATATATATATATATATATATATATATATATATATATATATATATATAGAGAGAGAGAGAGAGAGAGAGAGAGAGAGAGAGAGAGTAACTTCTCTAGTCTTAATGATCTTCTAATAGGATGACGTCAATAGTTTATATTATCCTATTTGCATTTCAATTTACTACAGTTAACGTTCTCGATTAAAATTTGAGGTCTCATAATACATAGGATTATTGAGTGCTCGACTGTTTAAGGCTGTGGATATTTAGCACAAATGAATGAACAACTTCAAAAAGGAACAAAATATTTAACACCTTTTTTGTTTAAACCCTTCATTAACCAATAACAAAAAAACAAACAATTACAATTTTTTAAGTTTTGTATTCACCTTCACCAATAGATAGAATGCGCTTGGCCAAGGAGTTCACAACATTGCCATCCGGAAGTATAACGGACCAACACACAAACTCTGTGTAACCATGAACTTTTATAGTCTGGTTAATACAGTTTTGTGAGAACAACTCACAAACGCGGATGGCAAAAACAATAACAAAGGCCTGAGTGACGTCATCTTCGAACTATCTATAGTCACTTAGATAACCACGCCTCTTGAACATTCGTCATAATGTAAACAATGACTGTGATTGGTAAATGTAGGGAACAATACAGGTTTCACGATTGGTGGTATGTGTCTAAGTAAAATACCATCTATGCTATCGCTTAATCAATAGAACCAACACAGAAAACTATGTGTAAACTTAAACGTTTCTAATATTATGATGGAGAAAATCGTGTGATAACTAGCCACATATTTGGTGATATATATAAAAACGATTACAATGACCAGAGAGAAGTCGATGTCACGTCATTATTTATAAACCACCAAGTATGTTTGTTGGAACACGTGTGAAGGTGAGTCACAAATTGCATCCTTTGATTGGCAGTTCATCGCTGCGAAATAAAGACTGCGTTTCTTGCTCAAGGAACTTAACGAGATTCCACTGCGGGGTGAGGACCCTGGTACCCCTGAGTGTATTCCGTGGGTGTAAGAGTAATAATGCCTTGATCCCTCCACCACAACTTGTCCCCAAGCAGGAACGCTTGTAAACAAATATTTTTTTTTCCAGATGATAATTTAAGTTCAAATTCGGATCAAAAACATAGTTGGAAGTCTGATAGCCTTATTGAACTGGAACAGACTTTACGATATAAACTGTGTGAGGTAATTGTTGTATTTTGTTTTTGTTTTTAACACATTTTGCAACACATTTAGGACATATCAGCGCCAGGAAAAGGATGAAAATAGGAAAGTAAGAAGATTCTAGATGTAGATTAAAAGGACTTGAGGTAAAAAGAAAGACAAAGAGGAATAGTTCAAATAGTGAACAGATGTAGATTCCAAGAGCACACTATCTATGTACTTAGTTTTAGATTACCTAAATGTCTCACCCAGACACCAGCACAAATCCTCGCTGAGAGGAATACACTCAAATGTTTACATTATACATTCAAAATAACAAATATAACAATACATAACAGAAAGAGATGATTGACAAGGAAAAAATACCATCTCCCAAAACATTAACTATGAATGTGACTGTTTTCCTCCCAACCAAGCACTACGGCCAGGGCCAGGGCAAAACCAAGTAATCTCATTCCAAGATAAGGACAGAAAGCAAATTGGAAACAGATGTAAGGGGATAGAAGATACAGTAAGTTCCACCCTGGCCCCTATGGGAGGCCAGGAACCCCGCCCAGCTGTGTGGGGTAAGTGAACGGAAGATCTCTGTATTTCTAAAAATAATATAAAGCTGTGAACATGATAACTTGGAAATAATATCCATGTCATCAGAAAAATAATAACTGTTGGTTTTAATAACGTAACGCCTTTTGAGATTTTCGCCAATTTTTCACACAATAAACAACCATAAGAGACCAACCAGTGCAAATGAATGAAAATGATATGAAGACGAGTAACCCAAACTGATGTGCAAATGGAATGGAGGCAACGATGGCGTATTTCAAGAAATCCATGAGCTGATTCAAGGAGCTCTGGAAACCGTTGACAACTCCTCTCTCACTGGTCTTGACTCTCTCTAGAAACAGTTGGATGATAGTTAGATCAGCTGTCCACAGACCTAAAGGTTGGGATAAAGAGAGGAGGGGTGGAGTAGGGGTGGTAAAAATAAATAATGAAAACTAGTGCAAATGTTACTGCTTGAAGCTAGAAGAAATAAATAATAAAGTTTCAAAGTTTCAAAGTTTAGTCAATCTTAGGCTTTCGCCAATAAATCAACAATTTGATGCCAACATACATGAAAGTGGAAAAAAGAAAAAGAAAAAAAGGTAAATGGAACCAAAAAATAAACTGATACACCACACAAAAATACAACAATCGTAATAAAAGTTTGTCAAATGAAATGAAAGCTTCAATTTAATGGACGACGACAGACAATGCACGATGAATGAAAGTATTTAGTGCTTTATTCATCATGCTTTGTTGACTAAGGGCAAACCCTAAACATCCACATCATCCGTCTTCGTCAATTTAATCGAAGCTTCCATTCCATTTAACTATTGTTATTTATGATGAAAATTTTGTCATTGGCGATGGTTTATGATAAACATGCGATGGAGGGGAATTTGTCAGTGATTAAATACAAGATAATATATGCACTTATATACGTTTGATTTTCTGGCCTTTAATTTTCTCTATTTACTGTTGTATTGTTTCCATTCCAGATGATATACCAAACACAAAGTGCCGGATGGAATGGACAATATGATTATATGGACAATAATAACACTGCCAGACAATATTGTGGTAATAAGACTAATGGTTATAAAAATGAATATTAGGTTCTGGAATGATGATGATGATGATGATGATGAGGATGAAGATGATGATTATGATGATGAGGATTTTGGTGGTGGTGATGATGATGATGATGATGATGATGATGATGATGATGATGATGATGATGATGATGATGATGATGATGATGATTTTATGATGATGAGGATGAGGATGATGATGATGATGATGATGCTTTTATGATGATGATGATGATGATGATGATGATGATGATGATGATGATGATGATGATGATGATGATGATGATGTTCAGCATGGCATAATGTCCAGTAAGTAAAATAAGTTTCCTTATGTTTTGCATACCAAATCTAGCGGTGACTATGCCGGTCATCATGACATAGATAGAGATCATGGACTTTGCCACTTCATCATCCGGCGATACACATGATGTGTTTACCATGGTCGTGGAAGAGTAGTCACTCGTTTCATTCATAGCTGAAATTTTGAACTTGGAATTTATCATGTATCTCTTATTTGTTTGATAAAAAAAATTATGCCTTTTCCGTCACGACATCATCGTCGCCTCGGCACTCCACGAAGGAATATAGATAACTCATCAAACAAGATGTCTGATGTCAACAGGAATCACCGATGTTGTCCAAGTGAGCAAATTGGGGGTTAATAATCTTGCTCAAAGAAAAAAACGAAAGTGCCTGAAGCGGGGCTCGAACCCGGGTCATTCCGGATCACAGTGCAATGCCTTAACCACTCGGCCTCTTCGCCCTCCATTTGTTTGATAGGGTAGGATACATATTACCCAGTAATAATTAATCAGTAATCATGTTTCCCTCAGAGGACAGTAACCATTGATTGTTTTGGATAGGACGCTAGTTTGGCTCAGTGTATACTTTCTGCCAAATGTATCATATACCCTACCAATGAGTCAATGCTGGTAGACAACTCTATTTTATTGCATTTTATGGAATAGAAGAAAAAATATCTTTCTAAAAAAGCTCAACTCAACTTAAGACCAAGACCTGTTTCTTGTTTTATTCTATTGTTATTTCAAATTAACTATCTTCAATTCAAATCTAGTCTTATTTATTATAATTAGACATAATATATTTGCGTTGTTTCTTTTTACGAAACCCGCCGAAACACGACGAAACCCGACGAAACCTATAGTCTCAAGTTCCCTCTGGTGTACATTTTCCTCAGACTCAGGTTCACTCCCCACTGTTGCCTACTTCCCATAGCTTTGTCTGATATTGTCAGGTTTCGTCGGGTTTCGTAAAAAATTAATTGCCGCCGAAATCCAGTCCCAGGTTCACTCCCCAATGGTGTACACTTCCCTGAGTCCCAGGGTACTCCCCACTGCAGCCTACTTCCCATAACTTTTTCGGGTTTGGTCGGGTTTCGTCAGGTTTTGTCAGGTTTCGGCGGCTTTCGTTAAAAAACAAAAAACACCCATGTATGTGCAACTCATGGTAAAAGATTCTTTTTTTTTTTTTAAATAAATGAATTTTCCTACTCTACTGTATCATCTAGGTTTTTTTTTCAGAATTTTTGTACGCCATAAAGCTTTTCTGCCCCCCCCCCCCCCCCACCTCACCCACCCACCCCTACTCCTTCTCCTCTTCTATTAATTTTTACGAAGGAAAACAAAACCAACAAATAAAAATTAAAAAGAAGAAAAAAAATAAACCCCAAAAATCTGTCGCTGGTATAATTTACTGTTGATTGATAGAAAACCATTTTTACATCATATATAGCCTCGCCGGAATAAGAAAATACCCCCCTCCCCTCCTATGGATTGATCAAATTGCCCCGCCCCTCACTTTTTTAAATTTTGACCCCCTCCC
>NC_088361.1:37169836-37194836 GCF_034508935.2 Berghia stephanieae
ATCCTATATTTAGTGAAAGTGTATGGTGTGATTTTGAATATAATAATTTACACATACTTGTAGGAAATATATATAGGTCTCATAATTCAGACAAATTAACTTTCATTAGGGATATAAAAGAAACCTTACAGTCAGTAGGTAGAATGAAATTTGATTGCGTGATCATTGTCGGAGATTATAATTTTCCTAACATTAAATGGACAGAACCATGTCTAACTTTTCCCGACTATCTATTTGTCGAGGCAATTAGGGATGCTTTCTATATTCAACTGGTGACACAGCCTACGAGACACCGACTGAATCAAACTAGTAATATACTCGACTTGGTAATATGTAACGATGATTATTGGATTAATAACATTGACCTTCGGTGGGTAAAAGTGATCATGACTCACTTCTTATATCGTTCAATCTTTCATCCGCCAAACATCCTTCACATGTTTATTTTGATTATTTCAAAGGTAATTACAACTCTTGTAGAGAAGACCTAAATGCCGTGAATTGGGATACTCTTGAAGGCTGCGGTATGAATGAAGCGTGGTTGTTTTTTTAAAACAAACTAAAATGTATAGAATCTAAACACATTCCATTAAGATGTAACAAAACATTTAGTTCTAATAAACCATTGTGGTGGACAAAAAACGTTAAACGTACAATTAATAAGAAACATAAATTGTATAAGAAATTCAAAAAGTATTCTACAACAGATAATTTTCATAATTATGTCAAGGTTAGAAATAATACCAAATACACGATTCAAAATGCTGTGAAAACGTATGAATGTACATTGGCACACGAATGTAAGAGTAGTCCGAAAGGCTTTTGGAGATACGTAAACAGAAAGTTGAAAAGAAAACCAGGTGTTAGTGTTTTATTGAAAGATGATGGTACCAAGGTTACTTCGGATATAGATATAGCTAATGTTTTAAATAATTATTTTTCATCTGTGTTTGTTCAAGAAGACACTACAAATATACCAACGTTAAATGTTACAAATCAATTAAACGTCCCCGATTTTTATATTACACAAGAAGACATACTTGCAAAATTGTTGAATTTAGACGTGACTAAAAGCATGGGACCCGATTCCCTTCATCCCCGTTTACTGAAAGAAGTGGCCTTTGAAATATCACAGCCGCTATCAACAATATATAATAAGTCTCTTGAATCTGGTACCTTACCCATTGAATGGAAACAAGCCAATGTTACTGCCATTCATAAAAAGGGAAGCAAACTAGATGCTGCAAACTATAGACCCATCAGCTTAACATGCATACTCTGTAAGGTTATGGAGTCTATCTTGAAAGACCGAATAATGGACTTTCTTGAAAGTCATACGATGCTAAACGATAACCAGCATGGTTTTAGATCAAAGAGATCATGCATTACTCAACTTTTACAGGTGATGGAGGATTTTACCAAGTTAATTGATCGTGATCAATGCATTGATGTTGTTTATCTTGATTTCCGCAAGGCTTTTGATTCTGTACCTCATGAGAGATTATTCATTAAACTAAAAACATATGGATTTAAAGGGAATATCTTTAACTGGATTAAAGACTTTCTTAATAATCGAATACAAAGGGTCATTGTCAATGGTGTGGGGTCGGATTTTAAGAATGTAATTAGCGGTGTACCCCAAGGAAGCGTATTGGGACCACTTTTATTTCTTTTATATATAAATGATTTACCATGTGGCATAAATTCAGCCTGCAAACTGTTTGCAGACGATACAAAGATCTATAGTACAACTGAACATCATAACATTCTACAAAATGATATATTTTCACTTTTCAAATGGTCTACAACATGGCATTTGGATTTTAATGTTTCGAAATGTAAAGTATTACATATAGGAAAAAATAATCCATGTCATAATTATTTTACCGATACTTCTATGTCAAATCTACTTTCCGTTGTGCCTTATGAAAAGGATGTGGGAGTTACTTTTGATTCACATTTGAATTTTGATTTACATATTGATAATTGTGTAAGCCGTGCAAACAGAATGATGGGAATAATATATAGAACCTTTATAAGTCTTGATAAAACCACATTTTTATATTTGTATAAATCGCTCGTTAGACCAATTCTAGAATACGGAAATTGCATCTGGAGCCCATTATATAAAAGACAATCTATTAGTATTGAAAGTGTACAGAGGAGAGCTACCAAAAAAAATTATACAATACAGTATTTATCTTATAAGGAAAGGTTAGAATTTCTTGACTTACCTAGTTTGAAATATAGAAGAATTCGTGGGGATTTAATTCAGGTTTATAGATTGGTACATGGTCTGGATAGGATAGACTTTTCTGATTTTTTTTTTCATATTCTAATATTACTTTTACTAGAGGGGACACGTTTAAGATTTTTGTCTCTAGATGCAAAACAAACATAAGACAAAACTGGTTCGGTATTCGTATTGTTCAGAAATGGAACAGTTTGAAATTTGAAACAAAGAATGCAAAATCTATGGATTATTTCAAGGTGTTAGTAGACAGGGAATTATATGATGGGAGATTTATATATGACGAATAATACTTGTTTGCTCTGCTGTTGACATGGCTTTCAATCTTGTATGTATATATATTATGCATTATTATATTATTATGGTTATCTTCTATACGCGTGTGTATGTGTGTGTGTGTGTGTGTGTGTGTGTGTGTGTGTGTGGTTGTGTGTGCGCTTTGCATGTCACGGTTAAAGATATATGTTTGTACACCACATGAGTACATTTAAGTTGAAATACTATCTTTACCACGTGTATCGTTATTGTAATATTTAATCAATAGATTTATGGCATTACTAATTAATATTAAGGGCATTCAAAGGATCTTATCCTATTTTGCCCTATACCACATGTTATGTTATGTTATGTTATGTAATGAATGTTTGAATGACAATTAATATTGTAAAGCGCCGCTGAGCACTTATGTTTGAAGTTGAGCGGTATATAAATATCTTATTATTATTATTATTTATTATTATTATTATTATTATTATTATTATTATTATTATTATTATTATTATTATTATTATTATTATTATTATTATTATTATTATTATTATTATTATTATTATTATTGTTATTATTATTATTATTATTATTATTATTATTATTATTATTATTATTATTATTATTATTATTATTATATTACTATTATTATTATTATTATTATTATTATTATTATTATTATGATTATTATTATTATCATTATTATTATTATTATTATTATTATTATTATTATTATTATTAGATCATTTGGGTTTTGGATATTTAAATGATAAAAGCTACATATAATATAACTTTTAAAATATGCAACCTTGTTTTCAGTAAGTGACCTAAGTTGCCCCAGTTGACGATACGTGTTTTTTTTTTTAATTTTCAGAATACGTTCAAACCTGACACACGTGACAGATGGGCCTCGTCTAATACAGAACTCCAGGCGGAGAGTTATTCGATCATTATCACCGATCAGGTCATTGTCTAAACTCAGCATCCTTTGACATTGTTACGAGGGATATACTTTGTCTCAAGAATGCGGGCATTGTCTTTAATCAAATAAAGTCCCTTCAGAATGGGCTTTAATTTTTGAACCAAGTTATAATATAGGCACAAGCGTAAATAATGCGGAATATAGATTATTTTTTCTTTTCTTTTTTTCTTTCTTTTCCCCCCTTTCTTTCTTTTTTTATGAATATTTAATTTAACTTTTCAATCTTACCTTATCATTGTCGTTTGTTGTGGACAGTAGTTCCTTTCTTGTTTCTTGTGTGTTTTCAAACTCGGGTTTTATGTTGACACTGGCACCTGATATTGTGGAAAAAATTGTCTGAAAGTTTTTTGTCTGTTTTTTAAACAAAAAAAAGTTAAGATTACTTTATCCCTCTTGCAGCAAGTGCTACAGTACTAAGAAAATTGTAACCACATTTTAAAAACTTTGGCCAGTCAACTCATCATTCAAATATCGATCGATTAAAATAACCTTCACCTTGTCAAAATCGCACAACTCTGGGACCAAAATAACCCTCATATAATTTTTTTTTAACTCTTAAAACTTGGAAGTCCCAGGTTGGATCGACTTTTGACAAGATGAGGGTCATTTTAACCGATCGATATTTGAAGAAGAGGTTCACTTTAATTGTTCGATATTTAAAGAATGAGTTTTCTGGCCATCATTTAGAAGTAGGGCTAGGCGGTCTCGTTGTATGACACTCGGTTTCCAACCTGTGGGTCCCTGATGACTCCCATTGTGAGGGCGCAAAAGTTGAGTCCTCATCAAATGCTCTTTACCCACCTTTTTTCATCCTATGCAGGTATAAACTGAGCACATGCCTGGTAATAAAGTCGTCTCTGTCAAAAAAAAAACCCACTGTCTCACCGCCTCACTAGCGTCAAGTTTCGTGTTCCCTCTCTAGCTGAAAAAACAACATTTCTCTGGCGATGCCCCTATAGTATGGAACAAATTAGATAAAGAATTCAATGGAGCCTCCAAGCATAGGGATTTTAGGACACTTTTAAACACACTTCTATTCAGACAGGCTTTTAAGTAGTAATAGTATTTACGTTTTGTGTGACGTATTGTCTTTGTAACGCTTCGTCAAGTTATAAAATTACCTGTGTAAATAGTACTGTTTTTCTTTTCGTTAAGGACAGGCACAATGTTGTAGACACGTCGTATAAGGAAACACTCGATGAAAATGGATACCAGAGTCCAACCAGCGATGAATACACACCCTGGCTTGAGTCCAGCATAGCTCAAAATTGCACCGGATATGATGGGAGCCAATATTTTGGTGACAAGATCAATTCGACGGAAGGTTGAGGTCATCACTGTAAAATTTGAGAACAGGACAATTATTCCATAATAATTACATCTATGTTGCGATAGAAGATTGACAAATATTTAGTTATAGGTTTTAAGGGAATAAATGTTTTACACCAGCCAAATACCATATGAGAAGCTCTTTGACCACAGAAAGTAAATAATGTTATGCTACATAGATAAAACGCTTACACCTCAAGCTTGCATGGAAAATTTCGAGGTGCTTTCTATTTGTTTTACTTTTTCATTTTTTTTCCTATTTTCTTTATTGATATCTAGAAATGTCTAAAAACGTAACAGACAACTCTAAAGTTTTCAACATATTTTTATGACATTTGCTATTGTTAAAAAGTTTTTGTTCGTTTATCATTAAAATAATGGTAAAAATGCGTCAAATCAAGGACCCATTTAAAACATTTGAGCAATTTAGTGGGCATTTTGCTTCACAATTGATCAATCATATTAAAAAAAATTCGTTCACTTAATATATTATGACGATATTTGTATCAGCTGTATCAAGTATGATACGTCTTTATCCGTAATGTGTGGAATATAACTTATTGTGTGTACGACTGTGCGGTCTTGTGGTATGACATGACTTCGGATCGAATGGTCCTGGGTTCGAGTCCCACTCTGATCGACGCATAATTGAGTCCTTGGAAAAGGCTCTTTATTCACATTCTCTCATCGCACTCAGGTGTAAACTGGGTACCTCGCCGTTAGCAGCTTTGTCTATGTTGGAAAAATTGCAATATTATTGTCTAACAGGAGTCATGTCTCCTCCTAAATGATAAGTGTTGCTGTTGGCTAGTGACCCTTTGTAAAGGGCTTTGAGCACGTTTAGTGGATATTGCGGTATATCAAACCTCAAGTTAATGCAGTATGGGCCCAAGTCCTGCAATGCTTTGAGTCTTGATAAGTTTCTATCAATCTCCATATTTTAAAAATATATTTATGGTTCTTGAGCTAAGTACTGAGCATCCTCACCTGATAGTGCCGTATTTTTGCTTCTTGCAATTTCAACAATCCAATCTCTCTCAATAACAATGACTCTGCCAATCTTCATCAATCGAGATAAAACCGACAAAACTGTAATGATGCCGTAGAAGGTCTTCTTCAGATCCCCATCCACACCAGACTTTTCCGAAGATAGGAAGAGGAAGACTAAAACAACGCATGCGCAGCAGATGACAAATGAATATTGCATGATCATGGAGGCAAGTGCCGCTGGATTAGGAATGAGATAATGAATGATTTATTAAGTTTTGATTGAACATTATGGCTTACAGATTCATTGAGAACCAGTACATCCATAATATACCACAAGATGTAATTTTATATTACTAATACCTGGAATTTGCAAATATTGTTACAAAAGAACGAATTGGCACGCGTTACTGTAATTGTTGAATTATGGACAGTTGCAATTAAGCAATGTAAGCTCCCTATTCCGATTCGCCCTACCTTTAAGCCTGGGTGTGCGGTCAACCCAGTCCCCAACCACTGTCCCAAAAAGAAGAACACTGGCGCCGTTGGCCAGACCATAAGCAGCACTCAACTGAAGAGATCCTGGGGCAATGGAAATAAAGAACACTCCCAAGGAAAACATCCACATCCGACCAGACTGATATTAAAGTACAGAAAGGAAAGAGAAAACATGATATATTCTTGTTCTCTTAAAATACATATTTTAACAGTATGTACGGTAATTAACATGTTTTGCTTTGCAAAGAAGCATTTAGAGTCAATAATCATATGTATGACATTTTCAAGAAGTATGTTGAAAAGAATGTATTATGATAACGACTTACAATGAAGTATTGAAAAGAATATAATGATTGCATAACTAAAAAATAAAGTAATCTAGCCAATACGATACATCACAATAATATATCTATCTCAAAACAGAGCAAACTTTAAATTAAAACAAAAAGATGTATTTTTTATGTTTATAAAACACGCGACAACACATCCTTACCCATGATGCCAGAAAATGACAAGCATATATGGCGAAGTTAGCTCCCTTGAGCCACTGTATAACTGAGGACATCTTGGTTTACACCAGCTGTTAGGAAATCAAATGGAAAGATAAAAAAGAGCACTAACATTGATTCCAGTTTCTACATTGAATTTTATTCTGGTCTGTGGCCCATGTTTCAGTGAATCTTGTGATATAATTTTTACAATTTTTTTTAAAAATCGAAATATTTTAATCAACACATTTTTTAATGGATTTTATTGAACGGTTTCCACTAATGTTCACAACATTGTTTAAGCTTATGCCATCGTCCAAATACAATTTAAGTTCACAGTATAACTGTTTTCTAGTGCCGCACGGTTCTTCGTTCTCGAGAACAGGAACACCAGGAACACAGCCCAACCAGGACAGTTACCAGGAACCTAAATCCGGAACATGTTCCTGGTCCATGTACCTATTCTTGTGTCAGGTCGTGTCAACAAAAAGATGTGATTTGATGAGGAGAAGGGTGAGGAAGGGTGCAGTGAAACTCTTGTTTCCTGTCTACATAAGCCCTATGTAACAATAAGTGCTGTTTATTATTATTATACTAGTGTGATGATGACGGGGGCGAGGAATGAGAGGAGGAGGTGGGATGAGCGGACGTTGTTATTGTTAAGCTGTGTGCGTGTATGTGTGTGTGTGAGAGAGCAAGAGTGCGTGTGTGTAGTGCATGTGTGTGTGTGTGTGTGTGAGAGAGAGAGAGAGAGAGAGAGAGAGAGAGAGAGAGAGCGCGCAAACCATCCTACGTCCCTCCCTCCTCCCTCTCAATCTGAACCTCTCGTCTGTGGTCGGAACCACAGACTAGGAGGAGACAGGACAACAGCCACTTTTTATTGGCTAATCGCCGCTCATCGCCGCCATCTTATTTAAGATGTGGGCGGAACCACCTACAAATACGAGTACTTAGGTCGTACTAATTAAGACGGGACTGCTAAAACAGGAACATGGCCATCCGGAACACAATCGGAACAAGAACTTGAACATGTTCCGAATGCCCAGCACTACTGTTTTCGTCAAGCCAGATGTGGCTGTGGCAAACAACGACCTATTGAGGTGTGTGTCGGCAATCTGACTCGACACCGTCCTGCAAAATCACTACGACCTGTTTTAACAAAAAAAGATTGTGTGAGAGGTGTTAAAATAAATCACTTTGGAACGATGTCAAAACAAATCGCCCCTCCCAAAGTAACAAAATTGTGCAACAATAACGACAGTAAAAAAAAAATTAAATTGAGCTTTTATATAGAGCAAAATCCACTAAATGTGCTCATAGCGCTTTACAAGTCGTCCCTGGACAACAGCAACATTTAACATGTAGGGCGGTACATGATGCCTGTTAGGCGATATTGCATTTTTTTCAGACAGAGACAACGCTGTTAACGACCAGGTACTCATTTTACACCTGACTACGTCGAGAGAATTTGAATAAATAGCCTTCTCCAAGGACTCAATTATGCGCCGAGCGAAGCTCGAACTCAGACCTACCGATCCGAAAGCGAGTGTCATACCACTAGACCACATATCCACACAATCTAAAGACAAAGACCAACTGAAGCTGACACCGACGTAAATGACGCAATAGAACCAATAGAAATCTCAACGGTGTGTATAAGACCAACAGGAGCTGTGTTAAAACTTCAAAAAAAAAAAAAAACACAATATAATCACCGGTACTGTTGACAATTCACACAGTCGACCTGGATTGAAAAACTGAAAGAAAACATCTGTTAAAGAAAATGTAGTAATAGAGATAACGCAGAGCCCTGTTATGAAACTAATGACACTCACCAACAATCTGCATCAATGTGTCAAAACAACTTACAGAGTAAAATTAAAGTGTCAAAAACGTTATGAAATGTGGCTTATCTAACTCAAGATCAGTCTGTACTAAAAAGACAATACTGCTTTATGAAAACACAATTAGGACCATGACTTTGACATATTATTCATAACAGAGACATGGCTATAAAGGAAAACGTGGGTTCAACGTGATCAAGAAAAGTCGGAAAGGTCGACAAGGTGGTGGAGTAATGATAGTTCACAAAGAAAATATTGCCTTACAGAAATTAAAATTATCAACTGAGTAAACAACCTTCGAAACCGTCGAATGTCAGCTGAAAGACAAAAACATGAAGTTTAATCTTGCACTTGTTTATTGCCGAACACCATCTAATAAAAACAAAACAACGACAAGACAGTTTTTGACAGTATTTGAACAGTATTTCATCGATCTGTCAGCAAAAGACAATTTTTATCTCAGAACCAACACACGAAGAGGGAAACACGTTAGACCTCATAATTAATACCGTGATGACACTTTGTTAAATGACACCCACGTACAAAGTAACTACATCAGATCATCAATCAGTTTAACTTAAATTGATTTTGGAAAAGCCTAAATAAACCCACAGATAGACAGTGACATATCGAAAATATAAATCATTAGATACTGAATTTTATTTAATGACATCACTACATCCGGCCTGGCTGACCACCAAAGTTGAACGTGCAAACACAGCAGATAAAAAAAGTTTCAATTTTTAAACAGATTATGCCTGAAGTTCATGCGCGTTGTCAACCAAAGTTATCACCATAAGGCCTGACACATCATGTTTCTCGAAGGAAATTCGGTTGTCAAAGCAAATGAGACGAGGGACGGAAGAATATAAGGAAGACAATTTGATTTTAAAAATTTGTATTATGAACCCAGTTAAAACAAAATACATTTGATATAAGCAATGATTTCAAAATGAATTTTTTATGTAATACGTAAAAATAAGTGGAATTAGGCATTGTGGCGGAGCCGTTTAGTGTGGCAGCTCTTCCCCAATTGAAAACTTTGATTGTTTGGCGAAACTTAAATGTTAAAAAGTTGATTCATGGTAAAAATAATATGAGAACTAGAAAAGTTGGGGGTTTTTTGGGGGTTTTTTTTTGGTTGTGTTTTTTAAAGAAATTGGGTTGTGATATGTAAAAGTTTTAAAAAACGCTAATATTTGATTGATTTTCTCTATATATGCTTGAATGACAATTTGACCCAAAATAGTAAAACGTTGAATTTGTCTTTATTCGCATCAAAAGATTATTTTTAATTGCCAATCAGCACTCTTTTACACCTTGCTCTATACCAATAATATGAGCGAAAATATAATGCAATTGTTGAATAAATGATTTATTCAACGTGTTCAATGCAGTATTAAACGATTACGAATTTACTAAGCAATGATAGGCTTTTCAAATGGGAGAGGTGGAATAATAAACGATTCTTACACTCTTGCTTTTTGGAATTCCGAACATGTTCCCAACCGCTGAACGAGCTGAATATATATTTGTTCCATTTTACCATTTTATTTATCTATTTGTTTATTTATTGTTAAAAATAATAATTACAGGTAAAATGCATGACATCCGAAAAAATGTAAAATCATAATTTACCAGAGACTTATGTATGATTATTATCGTTGTTTCTTTCATGATTATTTTTGTTTTTAATATTTTCTTGTACTATGAACTTTGTACATTTATGATTCATTCGATCATGACCAATTTTCAATTACCAGTATTCTATGATAGTATTTTTCGATATTACATTGCCGTATTGATACATTTTTCTTGACATTCAAAGTTGTGAAAACATGTCTGTGAATGATACAATGCAAGTTATATGAGATTCTGTAATTGTAGGCTATTGTATAAGCCATTTAAAGGATAATTCATATTAAGACTTTAGTAAGATAAGATAAGATATCACGAGCATTTATTGTTGTTTTCCTATAAAGACTATTTAACTTAATCCCTCGTGAGGTTGACTTGGGTACTTCTGATTTTGTAAAAAGATTAAGTACAAAAACTACCAGTAAAAAATAAGTTTAATATCTTTGTTGACAAATACAAAACTGGTATGAGAGGCAAATATTTTAATAGAACTGTAACAATTTGGAACGGTATCAAGTATGGAACAAAAATTCTAATTCTGTAGACAGATGCCAAGTAATTCCTGATAAAGAAATAATCAATTATATTGCCTTGAAATTACTAGGTTGTTTTCCCTCTTTTGAAATTACGGAGCAATGGACGGCAATACTCATACAATTCAAATATCAAACGATAGCTCAGTATAACAGCTTCATATCGTTTCCCAAAAATATATCCACTAATGTCTATGCACATGCGCCAACGGATCTCGGCAGCGGAGAGATCTGAGTACTTTGCTCTGAGCCAAGCACTCACTGCTGAACGAATCGGATTTAAACTCTTTGAACAATTAAATGACAATTAAATGAAAGATTGAAATTAAAAGGTTTATTGAATCCTTACCTTCAATCAGTCCAATTGTCTTTGTTAAGAGGGAAAATATATGGAACACAGAGATTTGTTTGTTTGTTCAATGTTACTTTAGTTGGAAATTCAATCACACAATACGACCACTGAAGATATGGCTTTGTTGCGAGTTTATCTATCTATGTCAATTGTTTGGAACTAAAACATTCATTCTGACACAATAGTCTCAAAATAGTACTATGTTGTAGTGATAGTGATGCTTAAAATGGAATCTTACCTTTAGCTAATAATACTGGAGATAATTCAATGTACCCATTAAGAATTGGTACTTTTCTTTCTTTATTTTCAAAAAAATTAATTTCATTGAAGTGATCCTATTTACAATATGTTCAATTCTTTTTAAATATTTAATGTTATTATTAAACCACAATGTATCGTGGGTCAAAGTTAATCAAAGTGACCATCAATATCTAATCCATCAGTAGCCACAGTTGAAAAAGCTGGATTTACAAATCATTGGTTATTATTCTCGGAGATTATTCTAAACCGAAGATTTATTCTAAACATTAACCACTGAAATCTGTCATTGCCGATTAACCGTTACTCATAATAATTTCCTATTTTCTGAATTGCAAAATTTTGAGGAGGATTATGCAAAGCTGTAGCAAGATTGAATTTTTTTTTCACCGTACTCAGATGTAAAATGAGTTCCTTACCATTATCATCGTTATCTCTGTCTGAAAAATGTAATATCGCCTAGCCGGCATCATGTCTCGTCCTACATGTTAACAGTTGCTGTTGGACAAGGACCCCTTTTTACTTTTATAGTGCTTTGAGTACGTTAAGTGGATATTGCTCTAAATAAAAGCTCAAGTTTTATGGGGGGGGGGGGGGGGGGGTTGTGGGATTTTTTTCTTTTTGTTAAAAAATATTTGTTCTTTGTGTTCTAAGGAATTTGATAGGATTCATTTTACAACCTATAGTAAAACACCTGCTTTCAGTTTTGTGCTTATTGAAATACGAGTCCAAAGACAGCCATGGCTGACCCATTGGTGGCGTAGTAAAGAAGTGATATCTGACTCGTGACCTTAAGGAAAAGTCACCCGTGACTTATGAATTAGTATATACAGAAAGAACTTAGAGGCTATAAATCTTTCATGATATTATCTACAAACTATTGTCCACGTTAATAACACAGGCTGTTGAAACACACCTCTTAAATTCTCAATATAAACATAGACATCAAATAGATGAAACAAAAAAACGTATTGGAAATAAAAGCAATTTCAAAACATTTCATAAATATAACCGTTTTGCAAGACTAAAATAAAATATGTCTCTTTAAATAAGATACCACAGTAAAAAATAAATGCACCTGGGCCCTTTATATAAGTCGGTTACGTCATTACTACATCAAAAGAGAAGAAAAGCTATATTTTGATTTATTTGTTGGGGGGGGGGGGTTGTATGTATTCAAATTTAGAAAAATAAATCAAATTTTAGAAAAGGTATTAAATATAGATTCACAATAAATCAATGTATCTCTTAACGTCAAAATCGTAAACTGGTTGACATTAATCTGTGTTTTCGCAAATTAAAGTGGAAAAATATTGATATCGGTTATCGTTGGTGTCAAATGTGAACCTTTCAAGGACGATGAGAGGTTGAATTCATGAAGTGTTTATAATATGATGCGTATTGATATTAACGTTTGCTTAGGCTTTATTCGCCTTAAAACCTGACTGTAAACTTCTCTTTTGAATATTTATGGTGTTGCTGTCCATCAACATTCGTCCTTTATATTTATCTGATGATCATTGGGAGGAAAAATCATTATTTCATTTAGAAGAAGTTAAAGTTGTGTTGTATATAGAGCTCGTATTGCTAAAGAAAAATTGTGTAGGGCCTTTACTTACTGCTTTTAGATTTGAGTTTGAAAGTTCAATGTGATTGTCGGGTCGAAATGACATTAAATGTAAGTAAATTATTTAAAATTTAATGGTCGTTAAGGTGAGAGTTATACTCAGTTTTGTTCATCAAGTTTATCCGACGTAATACTTGATAGATACAGTTGGTCTCTATGTATGTATTAGTTTGTAAATCACAGACGTTGAATGTGTCACATCCATTATATAACAAAACTTTACCGTGTCCACAGAATGACCTAGGCACTGACTGACTAAATGAATGATATGATTGTTGAAAGACAGATTGTGACAAGCGATAATGTTTATTTTCATAATTCTGGCCTGACGGATCCAATTGATGGTTCCTCTGTGACCTCTTGTTGCTATGCCTGTCAAGCTATTGACATGGATGCCTTTTTAACTAGTATCTTATAGTCTGAGCCTTCAGTTCTTCAATCAAAATACAGTGCATAAACTTTTGAAAATAACGTCGTATATTTTATTAAAACTAGTCGAATAAACATTTAAGTTTAAGTTCTTTTATTTCTGTCTCGAAAGTTTACGTAATATTTTGGCCCAGAAATCAACTGCTGACCTAGATCCGAAGACACAAAGCCACAGTAAGTCCTTGCCTATCACCCAGAGTAAAACAGTCCACAGATAAAGGTGACGGAACGGGATAAATGGCAGGAAATATTCTGATTGGAAATGCTTAAGAACGAGAGAACGATCAATTCTATTTATCTTGGGGAAAGTGAAGCCGAATTTATACATCGCTGCAATCCAAATGCCTACAATGAAAGTTAGGTCAGGGCGGCCTAATCGTCTAATCATGCTTCTTTGAATAGACTTTGGCCGAGAATTTTGAAATGTCGAGGTCATAAGAAAGACAAAAACAATGGCAACACAAACTTTAGAAAATTACTGCGGGCTTTTAATATAAAAACCAGAGCCATCACTTATATTTTGATCTCTGGGCACAAAGTCGTTTTAACTAACAAAGGGTGTGCCTTTTGCATCCTGATAATTATGTTTTATATTTCAAGCATCGATTAATGAAGATGAGCCTCAACTTATTGAAATTTCTTAAACCTGAGACCTCAAAAGATCTGAAACAACAATTTGACAAAGCAGTCAATATATATATATATATATATATATATATATATATATATATATATATATATAGAGAGAGAGAGAGAGAGAGAGAGAGAGAGAGAGAGAGAGAGAGAGAGAGCTTGGTGATGAAAATAACATCGACATAAATCAATAATTCTAAAAGATACTCTCTTTTTAAATGCCAACTGCACAATAAAAAAACCCAATTCCGACAAAAACATGATAAACAACATCGCCCGTTTTGCACTCGTAACCAGTCAATTCCGTTTCTATAATAAGCGATCAAGATAGGTATAGAATTGATAATTGATACGTCATGGATTTGCCGAACCGCTCTAATAATAATTGGACTTGGTCGTGTTAACATAATGTTTCGTTTCAATAATCAAATCGGCAATTATCAAATTGTAAAGAAATGGTGCGGCCATGTGGTCTAGTGCTATGACACTCGCATTCGGATCGAAAGGTCCTGGGTTCGAGCCTCGCTCGGCGCGTAGTAGGGTCCATGGAAAAGACTCTTTACTCACATTCTCTCACTGTACTCAGGTGTATATTGAGTACCTGGCCGTCAACAGCGTTGTCTCTGTCGGAAAAAAAAAATTTGTCATAAAATTGTAATATCGCCTCACAGGCGTCATGTCTCGTCCTACATGTTATGTGTTGCTGCTGGTCAGGGACCCTTTGTAAAGCGCTCTGAGCACATTTAGTGGATATTGCACTATATAAAAGCTCTACTTTAAAAAAAAAAAGAAATGCATAAAAATCAAGGAATAAGAAATAAGAGTATGCCTCAGTAATATCTAATAACCATTTTATGGTTAACTGTGTCCCCGTTCATAAAACTGAAAAAAAAATAAACATAAGTATTGAATTGTAAGCTTCAATTTATTAGACGAAGGCAGAACTGTCTTCGTCTGATAAATTGAAGCTTAGAAATCAATACTTATCTTTATTTTTCCTTCAAGCTTCAAGCAGCAACATTTTCATCAAACTGTAAAATCAAATTTTGAATGTAAGACAATTTAAAGAAATGTAAGACATAATTAATATAAGCGAGACTTACCAGTGAAGGTAAGGATAGGCAAAACACCTGAGTGAACGCCATCTACCAACATCTAAATATTATTATGCAACTCCATATACTGAGGTTCTCTGAATAAACACGTATATAGAATTTTGTTCAGAAAACTCGTCTTTAAATTTCGATCGATTTAAAATTACCCTCATCTTTGCAAAAACTCTCAAACCTGAGAATTTCTGAAGTTCCAGGTTTGAAAGTTTTTGGCAACATGTTGCCAAAAACTCTCAAACCTGGAACTTTAAGTCGATTGATATTCGAAGGACGAGTTTTCTGGCCAAACTTTTAAATACGATTTTTTTCCTTTCAGATTACGACCGTCTAGTGGTGTTACGATGGAAATATTATGTGACCCAATCAGTCAATCTAGTATTATCTCCGGATGAACCAGATGCCGAAAAAATGAATTTCTAGGTCTTTAAGTCTTTTGCTGTGTTTGTGTCTTGTTTTTAGAGGTTTTACACCGCGGGAAACAATTTTCTGTCAGTTCAGCGTCAGAAAAATGGAAGATGGTTAAGTAAAAGTTTCCGAATCTTAAGTTAAACTACTAAATATCAAGTAAGACAAAGGGGACTGGTTCAAATAGAAAACAGAAAATTCCATTAACAATCTATCAATAATTTCTGACAAAGGGGAAACACGAAACGTCCACAGGATTGTGCATTCGTATTTCATTTTAATTTTGTTCTTTCCATTTTAACATCATACTTTCTATTTCCAGCATCTGAATCATCCCAATATAATTCCGTTTTGAGCCTGTGGGTAACATGTGGTAATAGAGTCTGAATAACACATGGATAATTGCTCAAGGCTCCAATGAAAGGACATTGAAAAATCAAGTCTATCTCCTTTTAATCAGTTGACTGGCGTGCTCTGGAAAAATATATATTTATTTTAAAATTTAGCCAGAAAACTCGTCCCTCAAATATCGATGGCTTTTAATGTCCCTCATTCTGGCAAAAATTCTCAAACCGGGACTTCGCGAAGTTCAAGTTTTGAGATTTTTTTGCCAAGATGAGGGACAATTAAATCGATCGATATTTGAAGGACGAGTTTGCTGACCAAATTTTTTTAATGCGAGTTATTCGAGGTACGGCATTTAACTTTTTAAGGACAATATTTCATATCGTCATGATATAAATATCGGGTAATGTAAATGTTGCTGCTCGAAGCTCGAAGAAATAAATAACGATATGAAAGTGAATGTAAGCTTCAATTTAATTACAAAAACAGATCATCCTGTTTTCTTGATAAAAGGGGAAACCCAAAACGTTCATTTGATCTGTTTTTGTAATTAAACTGAAGCTCACATTCAATTTCACATCGTTATTTATTTGATATAAATATCTAAACACGAATCGTACAATCCTCTTTACCTTTTATTTCATTTACATCCAAGACGTAACAGAAATAGTTTCATTTGTTAAAAACTTAGCACCATAAGTAAGGTTGTGAGTTTAGCCGAGTAAACGTTTAATCCTTTAGTTCTATTAATTTATTCTTAATTATAGGATGACCTTATGCGGATGCCTTAAGATGCGATGTTCATTATTCATTGACATTCATGACTGAGATCTTTATTGGTCCCATCTAATCTGTTCATAACGTTGATGGTGACCACTGTAACACGGCTTGCAATTCGATAGCGTTCATGGGTGAGGCATTATAATCTATTTTATCAAACGTACTGTTTCAGGTGAACAAAGAGGTCGTGAGGATGCTGATGTTGTTGTTGTTTTTGTTCATGATGATGATTATGATGATGTAGATGATGATGACGATGATAATGATAATGATGATGACGATGATGACGATGACGATGATGAGGATGATGATTAATATTATTATTATTATTATTATTATTATTATTATTATTATTATTATTATTATTATTATTATTTTTATTATTATTACTATTATTATTATTATTATTATCATCATTATTATTATTATTATTATTATTATTATTATTATTATTATTATTATTATGGTGTTGATAAATAAACTATTACATGAAAAAGCGTTCAGTTTTGTTTTCGTTTATTTTTTCCAACTATTCTTTGAATATACAATCGCATTTATAGTTATTTTTGTCATCATCATCATCATCATCATCATCATTATCATCATTATCATCATCATCATCATCATCATCATCTTTGTCATTGTCGTCGTAGTCTAAGTCGTTGTCGTTATTGTCGTCTTCATCGTCATCTTCCTCATCATCACCCCTCAACAATCACCAATACCATCACTACTACCACCAAAGCCACCACCACTATCACCAGAATCAGAACTAACACCACGATTATCATCATATTATTATCATCGTTATCATAATTGTTACCGTCATTACCATCATCGCCACCTTTACTTCTATCATTATCATTATCTTAATAAGAATAGTAATAATAACACTGAATAGTGAGAGTGAAAATCACAATCAACATATGACAACGGTTGTGACTATGATCTTCATTAATTGGATTCAATAGTCTAATGTCACGTCGCCCAGCAACGGCGAGCAGCGTGGTTCTAAACAAAGAAAATTCATACTTTGTATTCTTCATGATGTCTAGAACGTTTCATATGTCATGTGATCAGAATGTATAAAAGTCAAAACATGATCATATTTATCATGTTTTTCTCAACTGGATACACTTTTATGCTCGTCGGAGAAATATTTCAAAAGGGCGCCCGCCATTGTTCCGATAGTTTAGAGTCAGTTACTAAGTTACTATGCGTCATTACGAAGGGAGTGGCACCATGACTGTCGAAGCGAATTAGATTCAATAGTCTGATGTCACGTCGCCCAGCAACGACGGCCATCGTGGTTCTAAACAAAGAAAATCGGTACTTTTCATTCTTCATGCTGGCTAGAACTTTTCATATGTCTTGTGATGAGAATAAGTAAAAGTCAAAACATGATCATATTTATAATGGGTTTTTTTTCCTATGGATACTCTTTTATGCTCGTCGGATAAATATTTCATAAGGGCGTCCGCCATTGTTTCGATAGTTTAGAGCCAGTTACTAAGTTACCATGCATCATTACGAGGGAAGTGACGTTACGACTGTTGAAGCGTATTACCAATCATATATCTAATGTCACATGATACTCATACATTACTAGTAGCGAAAAATAAGAATTGTACATACACATTAATATAATATATTTCTCATATGTGTGTCAAGCTCAAGACATGCGCGATTATTATGACTGACAAACACACACGTTCCCCTATATATCTGCACACATATCCACCCACCCACACAAATACACACACACACACACACACACACACACCCACACACACACTGATCTACAAAAACACGTACAAACAAACTGACTGAAGAAGAAGAAAAAAAGAATGAAAAAAAAATTAAATAAAAATAAATTTTATAAATAAATTTAAAAATATTTTTTAAAAAGGAATTCAAAGGATTCAATCATGGGTAATAGATCCAAATAATACATGGCATAGTCTTATTCATTGATACATACAAAAACTAATAGGTACCTACAGAAATAATTTATTTTTTTAAAAACCAAAAAAACAACCCCCCCCCCCCCCCCCCCCCCAAAAAAAAAAAAATAGATATAGATAGTTTGAAGTTGACGTCACTCAGGTCTTTGTTATTGCTTTTTGCCATCCGCGTTCATGAGTAAATTTTCACTAAACCGTATTAACCAGCCTATAAACGTTTAAAGTTACACATAGTGTTGTGTGTTTGTCCGTTTTACTTCCGGGTCGCAATGTTGTGAATTTCTTATCCAATCGCACACTATCTATAAGACTAAATGTTTTTGAATTCTCCAGTGATACCAGGTGCCTATCTAACATTGTTTTCATATTCGATCAAAACTTTTCGACAAAAAATTCCAAATCTTCTCACTTCTGTCCATGTGGAGTTATTTATAAATTGTATAAACTTGTACATATTTGGCTTTTCAATTAAATATTTAGGTAGATATTTTTCTCTGAAATAATTATACCGTCTGCAGTCACAGATTATGTGATATTCATATTCAATTTATGTTACAATTTAGACAGAGCCAAGAATGAAAATCAATTGTTGGTCTCTGCCATCTCTCCCTTTCGCATATAAAATTATGAGAACCTATAATGTTTGTATTGGCGAATCGAATTACTTTTTCTTTTATCTGAAATATGTAGCGTACAGATTTTTCATTGTCCAAATGTCCATAGTCGCTAGTGGATCTTATTTACTCTTTACATTTTTGTAAAAAAAAAATATCGTTAAGGCGTTGGTAATCACAAAACGAAGATAGAAAATGTAACAGGGTCGGTCGACAGGTGGACAACGATGATGACAGTGAAGATTACTGAAAATATTCACAACGAAATGAGAAAATATAACAACAGGTGAACAGCGACGATGACGGTGACAATGACAGTGAAGAATACGATGACTGAGATGATTTTACAGTGACTATGTTTCTTGAATGAAGTAAAATAATGATAGAAACTTGGAGAATTTTGTACAATTTTACCGTCTCGATCGAATATCCTGAAAACACTTATTATTTAAAAAGTCTGAAAAATAGTCCAAAAGATAAAGAGAAATGACACGAGCAGACTAATATAAACTCCAATCCAATACACCAACAATTACTTGAGAAATGTACGATAACACCACAGCAGATACTTGACACCTTGACACACAACAACATCACCAAAAAAAAATCATGGATTTTGCGCTATATAAAAGCTCAAACATTGTTTAAATGTATTTTATTCGTTGTTTATATAGTTGACAAAGGAAAAACTGTCAATGTCAACATTATAATTTGTCTTTATAAATCATATTGAAGTTCCAATTCTATATTTTCATTGTATTTTAAATCTTCTACTTATGACATCTGGACAAGCGTGGGTAAATAGTGGAAGGGAGATAATTTACCATCATGCTGTGTCAAAATTTACATTTAGTTTTGAATGATATTCACACAACGTCATCTAGACAGATGATATTATATCATATCAAAAGTAATATACCGCTATTTTTTGTTTTGATTTTAGAATTTTATTTCACATGTATAATCGTTTCTTTCTACCCTTATAATGTTTCAAGATTAATTTGTTAATCATATCAAATAATTTAAGATAATTATGTTAAGTCCAATATATTCCTTCTCTTTCATGATTTAGCAGATGCGTTATACATAGCGCATGGTCGAGTCCTTGCAAAAAGCTCTTTACTCACATTCTTTCACGATACTCAGATGTATAATGAGTAACTGTCTCGTTCTATATATTAAGTGTTGCTGTTGGTTAGGGGCCCCCTGTAAAGCACTTTAAGCACGTCTAGTTGATATTGCGCCATATTAATGCTCAATATTTTTTTCTTGTTAAATGGCTCAAATTTTAGTAATAATGAAAAGTTAAAAAAGAAAAGAAAATTAGATCAAAACAAAGCAAAATTCTAAAAACTTGAAATCTATCAGATTTTAAAAAAATGATTTCTTGACCTGAAAAATGATTCCCCAATTTTTTAAACCTACAATATTTTAAGTCATAGACACCTCTTTATTGCCTTTTCTGTATCAAACGTGAGTGCGAATATATGCTGTAAAATGGGAGAAGCATCAAGAGAAATATAGAGAAAATAATATTCTTGTATGAAGTTTGTGTTTATTCGTGTATGTTTGTGTTGTTGTCTTTGTGTGTGTATGTGTGTGTTTGTGTTTGTGTGTGTGTGTGTGTGTGTGTGTGAGAGAGAGAGAGAGAGAGAGAGAGAGAGAGAGAGAGAGATTGTGAGATGAGAGAGGGTGGAGGAGAGGGGTGGGGGTGGAGGAGTATGTGTGTTTGGGGGGGTTAGATTGAGTAGTGATTTTTTTCTTGTGTTCGGGGGGTTCAATATATAATTGCAGAAGCCTGATTTTTAGTGTTTGACATAATATGTTCTATCTCATCATATTTTAGAAGGTTGCTTTCCCTTGATTAATCCGGCATTTTATCTCGATATGGTTTTATGAATGTAAACAACACACACGATAGTCCGCCTATGTATTCAAGGGAAGTAATTGCTTGATTCTGTCGTTTAAAATTATTAACAGATTGCACTCCCCTGCCTATTTTTTTGTCAGTGACTAAAATATTAGTTTGTCCGTTTCACAACCCGTGCGCACGCGTTGACGTGGATATCTTCATAACTTTTTGATGGATTTTAATGATAATTGGTACGAACACTGGAATTGTTAGTGACATTAAGCCGATTTTATTGCATCGGTTACAGTAAGCTACTTTAGAATTTTCCCCTTTACGGTATATAAAAAAACGAAGGGCCTGGGATGAGTGAACATTTTGATGTTTTACAATACAATATCATACACATTGAATTCTGTTGTGATAACGATCACTGAATTCAGCCAAATGTTTGACCAGGGGTTTCCATTTCACGAGATTCATGTGAACTACTCACTTACATTGCCATCCTGAGTACAAAATGGCACAGCAAAATGTATAACTTTATACACACTTGACAGAAGGATAGCAAGAAATAGCTATTCTCCGTTTCACGCTATAGAAACCTGGGATAAACTACATCTCCGTGGGCCTAATGGCTCTGAAGGACTATTTAATTTTTTTTTCTTAGGATTAACTTTTTGGCACCAAGTTCACCCGGTCAAAATATGTTATTATGGCCATGGGTTACAAATGGTATGTTATTCTTTACCACTTTATCAAGATATAATAATTGTATATATAGTCCTGCTGAAGGTCATTGGTCATGGTGAATCACTGGAAACGTATTACATACACATTTATATTTATTCAATCTACATTTTTCTTTCATTGGAGTCATATATTTCTCATTTCGTCATAAAATGAACTCTTTGCTTGCTCCGACTCCTCAGTT
This sequence comes from Berghia stephanieae, assembly GCF_034508935.2. Lineage (NCBI taxonomy): Eukaryota > Metazoa > Mollusca > Gastropoda > Nudibranchia > Aeolidiidae > Berghia > Berghia stephanieae. The sequence goes on from NC_088361.1 coordinate 37,191,956, forward strand.
GAACACGAGCATAATATAATAATAATAATAATAATAATAATAATAATAATAATAATAATAATAATAATAATAATAATAATAATAATAATAATAATAATAATAATAATATATACTTTATTCATCAAAAATATGGAAATTCGTTTACAGACGTGGCATGCACAAAGTAGAGAATCTATGGCGACAATGTCTACATATCTATATATAGATGCAAATGCACAAAAATATAAAAATATATATAACAAGAACCAATAGCGACACATAGTAGGAAAGGATCCTTATCAATTTGTTTTTCATTATTCCAACTTTGGTTTAAACAAGGAAAGAAATTAACCTTACTCAGCTCTTTGCTTTTCTTTTTTAGATAGCAATTTCGAGGATTAGTTCTCACAAAATCATATCAATCAGAATATAAACGTTCAAGATTACACATAGTATGGGTGTTGGTAAGTTATATCCGGCTGGCGGATATTGTTAGTATTTCACCTAAAAGTATAGCATCAATAGCTTCTTCAACCTATGTTATTTTTGTACTTTTTATCTTTTATTTCAAAGGAACCATAATTATGCCTAACTTCTTTTTGTCTACACATAAACCCTTAAATCATTTAGACATCACCTCACAGGTAGCAAGATGTATTTTTTACAAGTACAGTCACGTCTAGATATTCCGAACTTGCATAGTATGTGTCTCTCAGTTATGTGAACGTATTATTGTGTTTTGTGGATACGAATATCGATTTTATATTAAGATGTTTCACGAACGTTAAATCTATTTATTTATTCATGTATAGAATTTATTATTTTCCGTGCACAACATTGAAGAACATAAAGTCATATTTAAGTCATGATAGTTGATGTTGTTTTACTAGAGCATTTAAATAGCGCCATATCCACTAAAGGCGCTCAAAGCGCTTTACAACGGGTCCCTGTCCAACAGCAACATGTAATGTGTGGAACGAGACATGACGCCTGCTTAGCGATATTACATTTTTTTCCGACAAAGACAACGCTGTTAACGACCGGGTACTCATTTTACACCTGAGTACGGTGACAGAATATGAGTAAAGAGTCTTTTCCAAGGATTCGACTATGCGCCGAGCGAGGCTCGAAACCAGGGCCTCCCGATCCGAAAGCGAGTGTCATACAACTAGACCACATAGCCACATGTTGTTAAAGTTATGAAAGTGATATGAGTTTCTCTTAATACAGATCTAATGCTCTTGCTAGACGATGCATTTGAACGCAAAAAGACGACTTTTAATAACAATTTTTAAAATAATGCAAGGCAATATGCATCTTATTTGTATTTGTTGGACGGATAATGTTTGGCGTACGTGGATGAGCTGCAGGTCTGCTGTCCTTTGATATCATTAGATAGTCAACAAAGACCAATATTTCGTGGGCGGATCAGCTGATTATATTGTGTCATCTGGAAGTAATCCTTTAATAATAATAATAATAATGCTGAAAACTTATATAGCGCTATAACTCCGAGACACCAGACTCTAAGCGCTTAAATTACAAATTACTTTGGCTGAAACATACTCATTCACACACAAGCACACACACACACACACATACACACACACACAACACAACACACAACACAAACCAAACCTATCTTGCTTCTCATACCATCTACTAAAATCGAAACAAATATGTTTTAAGCGAACGTTTAAAAATAGACAAAGATTCTTTTTCACGAATGCTCTGCGGTAAGGCGTTCCAAATAGAGGGTCCGAAATGAGAAAAGGATCTCATTCCAGCATTTTTCCGAATTCGAGGGACAACTAGTTTTGTGGAATCACTGGCCGAACTTTTAGACTGAAAAGCAAACAGACGAGAGTCTTTGGCCAGACGGAGTTGTCGTGCCGGTAAGGTCGCGGGTTCGGGCCCATATCGCCGCCGCGAAATTGTTGTTCGCTATCGGCTTCTGGCACTTTCCTACTCACTTCATTTCTTGGTCTTTGGATACTTTCCTCTGTTTTGATTCAAACTTAATTGACATTGTGTAGCAAACATTTAGCATAGAATTGTTAATACGCAACCATAATTGTACTTAGTTCCTTTTTAAAATACAATAATCGACCCAAGAATTGTTTGAGGTTTAAACTCTATCAAAGTGAGTGGTTGATTTTGCGATATAGATAAAGGGTAGATATCGTTATCGTTGCTTTTATTATTGTAGTTGTTCAAAGCAAGAGTTGTATGTCAGACTGTTTAATTTAAATGGTAACTGGTGAGATTTATTAAAATGTAAGCCTGGGCATGGCAATTTTTGTTCCTTGTATTTGATCCTATAAGAAAAGAATTATTGTTCTTTCGTATTATAACAAATAGCGAAAAAATGGCCATAAAACCTGGCAATTCAGTCCATTTTTAAATAAGACTGCTTTAAACTAATTCAACATTTAAAATCAATTTATTGAGTAAATTACATGTTTTAAGTTAACTGTCATCATTGAGCTGACTACTTTTATCATAGCAACCTCTACAATAACTAAAAATAAAACACTCCTAGTGATTGTTATAGTGAAGTAAGAGGTAACCAGCAGCGACTTAGACCCAGCATTTTTTAATGTGAATGACATAATCAGTCTTATTGTGAAAAGGTTTGAACTGGGATATTGCCAAGTTTAGTTAGAAGGTCAATTTTTATCCAAAATGAGTTCTTGTCATAAATGATTAAATCAACCCTTTTTGTACATCTTCGGGAAATAACAAAGCTTAATTTCACTTGTTTACAGCTAGTCAAGTTGAAAAGGTATGAAATTTGAGAAAAGTTGCTGGATACCTTTCCAATACATCTGACCATAACTTCATGAAAAATCACCCGATATACTTCAAATAAAGATTAAAATGCTATGGTGAGCATATTCTT
>NC_088361.1:37202336-37207336 GCF_034508935.2 Berghia stephanieae
CAACAGTTTAAAGAATTGCAAACACAATCTGTAATAATAATGTCGGAAAACTGCAATTTTCAAATATTATTTCGTGGGGTTTGCTAGGTGCAAGAAAGATGTCTCTGCCTTAATCGTCTATTATGCACATAATGAAGACAATGTCAGGTATTAACATCAAAATCAAAATAAACAACGAAGACAAATGCAAAAAAAAATAATTAGACCCGTCTATATTTACTTTCATTGAAATATGAAGTGAATTAAGAGGTATTGAATAATGCGGTTTTACAAATGTAAACTTAATCATCAAAAAATATCTTAGCCTCACTTATGTTTACAAAATTATCAAAGAAAGGTTGTGAAGTAAACATTAATTTGATAACAGCAATTATATTTTCTGTGACTGTTTTGTTGATTTTGCTGACGAGGGGCTCATACCCAAAACCTTTTCCTTTCCGACATTTAGTCCAAGCCGACATAATACCGTTTTGCGTAGATGGATCGCAAAAATTAACACCAAAATCATATTTAGCGATTAAGAGTTATGACATTTGCATTTTCACAATGACTAAAACATTACTCACCATCATAACTACAATATCAGCTCTGTTTCTGTTTTGATGTCAATCAAGTTCACTTGGAAAAGAAACACCAGACATCTGTATGTAAAACACGCTAAGTTTGTTTAACAGATATTATCTAAGTCATTGCATTTAAATGATTCCATATTATGTACCCCTTGGGAATGTAGACGAAGTAGTTTTGCCATCAAATATACTGCTTTCTGTAAAATAATATCTGCGTAGAAGTATCAGATAAGAGAAAGAAAAACTGAATATAAAGTTACTGATACAAGTAACTAGATCATTGTTGTTTAAATAAATAATATTATTATGTAGTTGAGGTTTATGTAGAAAATTCAAGTCAGGGATGGTATAGTAATTAGCAAGACGAGCAGCACTCCAGTATAATAAATTGCGTTATGCACCTGGAAGAGGATTAGTCGTGAGTCATAGTGGTCCGACATCAGTAGTTGTCAAGCAACAGTTATCATGGTCAGTAACTGTATTTGTTGCCATAAACATCTTTGTTACGAATTTCTGTCTTTTGCATTTTAGCTTAAGATAAGCAATTTACAATGCTGCCATCTTCTGCAAAAACACACATTTAAAAGCTTGGCCATAAAACTCGTACTTCAAATACTGATCTCATCTTGTCAAAAACTCTCAAACCCGGGGCGGTTCTCGAAAGTCCCAGGTTTGGAAGTTTTGACAAGATGAGGGTCATTTTAATTGATTGATATTTGAAGTCAGAGTCTCATGGCCAAAGTTTTAAAACGGTTTTTTTTAAATAGTAGTCTACAGCTGGATATTTACCGCGTTTGGCTATGAAATGAATGAGTACCTGCTAATACGTATTGAATCCATGCCAATATTTTATAAAAGTTACCTGAAACGAAAATCGTCCTCAATGCTGCTCCCATCTACTTACAGTTTCTAATCATTCTAAATAAGGAGTTCATCTTTGGCATCTGCTGTGAATTCAAGTAAAGTGGATATGACCAGTGGACGGATGAGTCACAAAAATAAGAAATATGCCTGGGCATCAGAGGCAGAATAACAATGATTGCAAATTTTAGCAACTGCTTTGTGTAAGCACCTCTTTAGGCACTTGGCTCCGCGCTAAGGTGTCTCGTCTTGTCACAAATTCAAGCAATTTTAAGCGTGGTCAGTGGCCGGATGGGTGAAATTTGTGGTGTCAGATTCTGGTTCGAAGTTATGTCCTTGGGTAAGGAAGGCACTTTACGCATTTCGTAAACTAACCGATGGGATAATCATATTTATAATTATCATCATCATCACTATCATCATCATCATCATCATCATCATCATCATCATCATCATCATCACCACCACCAACACCACCAACATTAAGTCTTTTACCTAAATTTCTTGTCAACTGTTCAGAGAGTCACAGAATTATCAAACGATCCTAGATAAGCATTTTGCCTTTTCAAACTTAATTCAGAAAAATGCGTGGAGCAGGCACTTATGTTGATAATAACAAGAAAGGAAGTGAGTAGGAAAGTGCCAGAAGACAATAGAGAATAAAAATTTCTCGGGGGGTGATGACGGTTCGAATCCGTGACCTTACTGGCAAGACAACTCCGCCTTGTCGTACAAGTAAGGTCGCGGGTTCGAGCCCCCATCGCCGCCGCGAAATTTTTATTCTCTTTTGTTTTCTGGCACTTTCCTACTCACTTCATTTCTTGCCTTTTCAAACTATCAGCTGTATTTTATGTAGGCCTGGCGCAAAAGTTTCCAACAAAATTATTGAAATGATGTCATATTTTTGCACATGAGTATGATGCAAGCTCACAGGCGAAACGCATGGAAACGCTTTAAGAGTCGTTCCGTAAGTAGTGGACTATGATGGCGCATAGCCCTACTTTCTTATCGACTTTACCAATATGAATGCTATTTTTAATTCTTCATTTATTGCATACTTTGTGGCTTTGCAAAAAACAATAGTGATAAAAAATTCGCCCGTAGTCGAACGTGTATCTACGTCTCTTGTTTTGATTTAATATATTGCCATGAACGTATTTCGCCCCTATTAACTTGTCCATCACTTCAGTAAACTTTTCATTTTATCTTTCGCGTGGCAAAATTACCTTAATTACCCTAAAGAGTCTGGAAACACTATAGAGAAAGAAAAACAGGCAATCAATTATCATTTTGTTAGGTCTATGTTCCTAACTTTCCTAGCTTTAGTGTACCGTTTAAATGGTAGCGGCAATCAATAGTCACTACGTAGTCACAACAATTATATGACCTTGTGACCCTTCACGTGACCTGGCCAGGTTTATCCATTTTGGTGTGTATTTGTGATGAAAGCTAGGAAAGTACCATAGATTAACATGTCGTGTTGTTTCATGAATGGGCAATTAATTCCAACGTCATACCATAAACCACTTTATCTAATTAAAACCTTTTAAAGGGATTAATCTTGGAGGATAAAGCATAGAAAGACATACGTAACAACAATATAGATTGATCTATAAATAACACTAAGAGACTAAAGTAATATATATATATATATATATATATATATATATATATATATATATATATATATATATATATATCAATTTCAATTGTTTCTTAATTTTGAATGACCAACTGTTGTATGAAATTAACGGAAAAGCAAATAGATAAGAACGCAATGAAATATTTAACATGCTTTTATAAAGATGTGATAAAATCATTATTTATGTTAGACCTATGAAAATGTTTTACATTATTGACCATCTGTTAATTTCAGAGAGTGATTTTTTGAGAAAAATATAATAATATGTTATCAGTGTAGCCTTTATTTTGGGGAATAATTAACACACTGTCTTTGTGTAATTGTGCGACTATGCAGTTTAGTGGTAAGCCACTCGCTTTCGGATCGGAAGATCCCGGCTATATATATATATATATATATATATATATATATATATATATATATATATATATATATTTAGACACAGAGAGAGATAGAGAGAGAGTAGGGGGGAGGGGTTTGGGCGGAGGGAGGGAGGAGAGCTCTTAATTTTGCATAGTGGAGAGTCTTGATAAATTTATGAGTTAAATATCTAATATTCAAATTCTTAGGCTCATCCTTAAATGATCAAGGTAAAAGTAACTTAGTTGACAGCAATTACTATGCAATTTCTTTTCATAATTCATAATTTGCTGGTGATGGTTCTACAAGATGTTATTAGTTTATGGGATATTACAGTTTTTACATAAACTTTGACCTAAAAACAAATTTCACCATCCAGAATGATTTCTATATTTATTTTCTTAACCGATCTTAAATAATATATTATTTTGTTGGGTAATTATAGGAGATATCACTGTTTTTATTGTAAAGACAGTTTTGTCAAATAGAGATTGTATAGCATAACATCAACATTTTATGATTTGATAGCGGCATTTTGGCATGGGCCAGGAAGGTAGGCACTAATATTATGATTAGCAAATCATATCTTCGCCCCACCTCCTCCCCCCACCTCTGGAGATGGCACGAGATTATTCTTAGATTCTGAACGAGTGGTATTTTACAAACTAGAAACTCGACATTTACATAGTGATGACTTAGACAATGAATGACATTTAAACAAATATCCAACAACAGTAAAATGGCACGATTATTTAAATGCGTTCGTCGACGATATGTTCTGCGTCTTTACTGTATGACATTATCAAATCCAGGATTTAAAATTTGGTCATTAGGGCCCCGTTGGTTGTCAGGCTAGGGATTGCAATGGTGGGGAGCGATGGAAATAGGTCAAATGATAGTGTTTCTCAAAATTGTTTGACCTCATTTCCGGCATTTTCTTATCTTGACATGATAATGTTGTGACATTTCTCTTGTAAAGTGCTGATTAGTGCCTCGCTGAGGACCGGACCGAGGACCGGTCCCACGGTCTTTTAGCTGTGAACCGTGGTCCAGTCCCAAAGAGGAAGACCGCCGGCGGTCCTCACTTCTTATCACCTTTCAACGGTCTCGCGCCATACTACTTCCCCAGCGATTCGTTGCCTCGGTCCTTTGCCTATCTTCCACCAATCACCACCCATCCCACTTAATTAATCGCACCCACCCCCCTTTGCCATACACTAAACGACACAGACGACCATAGAGGCAGACGACCACCTCCCTCCACTCCGCAAACCGCCCTTTCGTGTGTGAGATGGGGGAACAGGAGGCGCACGCCTTGGACGATTCCATTATACGGGGTAAATTTCAAAATTTACTACACCATAATGATCGCAATGACAATGATCTATGATGAAGGCATGACCCCTCTTCTCTAATGGGTTATTGTTTGAAATGTATGTGACTACTAAAGATGTGTGTGTGTGTGTGTGTGTGTGTGTGTGTGTGTGTGTGTGTGTCGAACCTAGCAAGTTGCAAGTCTGATTTTTTGTTTTCTTTTGTCCATCTCTTGTCGCCACTCCTTTCTATCG
>NC_088361.1:37212336-37224836 GCF_034508935.2 Berghia stephanieae
TTGATAGACAGTATTCAAAACAGTATCATTCACAATAGCATTGGCAATATCATGATAACTAATAGGTGAATTGTCAATCACGTTGAACAACATATCAATGTCTTCAGGTACAAAAAGTTCAGTCTTGTCAGCAAGTGGTAGTCGAGAAAGGCCATCGGCACAATTCTTTGGACCAGGTATATACTCCAGCTTATAATCATAGGCGGCAAGTGTGATCGCCCATCTTTGAAGGCGAGCTGATGCATGTTCAGGCAAAGGTTTGGCTTCTCCTAGTAATCCCAAAAGTGGTTTATGATCCGTACGAATAACTACACGATTACCAAAAATAAACTTATGGAACTTCTTGACACCAAATAACACCAATAGTGCCTCCCTATCCAATTGTGAATATTTAGCTTCAGCCTGACTGAGTGAATGACTAGCATAAGCAATTGGCTTTTCATTATTTTCACTATCTAAATGAGCTAATATTGCTCCAACCCCGTGGGAGGAAGCATCACACGTAAGAATAAGCTTTTTTGTAGGATCAAAATGACATAGGATTTGATCAGATGATAACATTAATTTCACTTTTTGAAAAGAATCTTCCTGTTGACTGCTCCAATGCCATTTGGCATTTTTACGAAGAAGCATGTAGAGGGGAGCGAGGGTATGAGACAAATTATTCATGAATTTTGAATAGTAATTCACGAATCCTAGAAATGCCTGCAGTTGCTGAACGTTGTAAGGACGGGGTGCTTCGTATATTGCTCGTACCTTTTCAGGCTGAGGACGTAAACCATGCGATGATAGGCGATATCCTAAGAAGTTGATTTCTGGCTTCAGAAATTGACATTTTTCTCGTCGAATACGTAATCCTTTCTCGTTGATGAGTCGTAGAACTTTATCCAAGGTAGCGAGATGCTCTTGGTCATTTTGACCAGTAATGTAGACATTGTCGAAGTAGACACACACGCCTGGTATGTCTTGAAACAGGGTTTCCATGACAGATTGGAAGATTCCTGGACTGGCAGAAATACCGAAACAGAGTCGTTCATATTGGAAGAGTCCTTTGTTGGTATTGATTGTAGTGAGTTGTCGAGAACTTGGATCTAGATTGAGCTGCGTATAGGCATGTGTAAAATCTAACTCAGTGAATTTGTCACCATGTGATAATTTTATAGCGAGGTCTTCGATTCTTGGTATTGGGTGATTGTTTTCGTGAATGGCTTTATTTATTGTGACCTTGTAGTCACCACAGATTCTGACAGAATTGTCGTTCTTTAAGACTGGAACAATGGGCGTTGCCCATTCCGACGTTGAAACCTTTTTTATAATGTTCTCGTGTTGTAAGCGTTCGAGCTCGTTTTCTATCTTTTGCCGCATGGCAAATGGTGGTTGTCTACATTTGACGAATTTTGGAGTTGCATTGTCTTTTAAATAGATTTTGACTTCGCGATCATTCAATAATCCAGTGCCCTGAAAAACGTTGTTGTTTCGATCTAACACCTCGTCAAGAGTTTGTTGGTTCTCAATTGAGAATAAAGATGACCAATTGAGCTTAAAATGATGAAGCCAGTCCCTTCCCATTAAGGGAGGACCGTTACCCTCAACTATAAGGAGTGACAGGTTCGCAGTTTGCTTATCATACCGCACATTAACAATTGTTTCTCCAACAATTTTGACATCTTGGCCTGTGTAGGTGGTTAGTGATTTCGATGACTTATCAAGTTTAGAGTTAACTAGATTTTCAAAGTTATTCTTGGTCATCACACTACATGACGCACCAGTATCAATGTGGAACACAATGTTTTTATTGTTAATGAGGAGGGGAACCGAAATAGGGGGCCTTTTGTTTGGGGAATTCACAATAAAAAGTTCAAACTTATGCTCTGGGGGGCTTTCTTCATGCTGGGTGGCCAAATTATCTTCATTCAACAGGTGATTTTGATGGCGGTATTTTGCTGTAGGCGCTGGTTTTTTTGTCGATTGTGTTTGCGATCTGCACATTTTTGCAATGTGACCCACTTTTTGACATTTATGGCAGGTTGATGATTTGAATTTACACTGGAATTGGGTATGAGGGCCGCCGCACCGATGACACGATTTAGAAGTCGCTGATGAAGCATGTGATTTGCTCATGGTACTGAACGATCTTGAAGGTTGCTGATAAGAATTTCTGGACGTGGAAAAATGGACAGTTTCGCCCTTCTGAAGTTGATGTGCACTATCTCTTGTTTGATGAATAGAGAGGGCAATGTCCATGGCTTTGTCGATAGTGAGATCATGCTCAACAAGAAGTTTTCGTTGAATCTGAGCATCGTTAATACCGGTCACAAACTTTTCGCAAAGACGTTCATTTAGAGTTTCTCGAAACTGGCAGTGCTCCGCAATGCTCCGCAGGGCAGCACAATACTGTTGGATTGATTGAATTTATCTGATTCTATGTCATTTGCCATGAAATAGAACTTGAGACGTTCCAAGTAGTCCACAATGGATGTCCCTTCCACAAATTCTGAGATGGTCCCAATGGTAGCCATTGTTTTGGTTTAATTTACGTAATCAATAAAAAAAAACACGGGAACCTTTTCAGAGGAAGACCGATCACAACACTCCCCGTGATCCTAAACAAAAACCTCACAACACTTGGACAAAGCATTAGTCTCATAACGGCAGGGGACCTTGAAAATCTGAGAACCCTAGCAGAGGACCGGCAATATTGGAGACACCTCACACAGGAAATACTGGAAACAGCCAAGGCGACCCTCGGTCGAGACGCGAAATGCATCTAAGTCAAGTCAGTCAGTCAATAAAAAATATTTGAATAATTACTTATCTGGCTCTTTTAAGAATTAATACGTAGCACTTCGGCTCTAGATGACTTTATCTCGTCGCCATTTATAATAGATTGACAATCAACATATAGTTAGAACACAGGTAGCCATAAGCTCTTTATTAAAACGGAAGTTACCAACTGAAGGTAAACAGGAACTCTTTCTTAACAATGAAACAAAAGGATAACAATGGGCGCTAATCGTAATAGTAATATCAGATACCCAAACATTGTATCGATATCGGTATCGATGATACTTTATTACAGAAGTCAAACAGGTTGATCAACAGTTGACGAAAAATCTACTTCACCGATTTGTCAACACTATCGAATTGTAATATCTTATGACATGCGGGCGCCACGTCTCGTCTCGCATGTTATGTATTGCATTGAAAACCATTGTAAAGATCTTTGAGGATATTTCGTGGTTAATGCGCTATATAAATGTTTGAAAGAATATATTTTGCTCATCTCGAGGCTTATTTTATAACAAGCCGGATGCTCTGAAGAATATCTAGCAAAATGGGGCACTAACTACTCATTATCGACAAAAACTTTAGGGTATTTGTGCGACCGCGTAGTGTTACTATATGTAGCCTATCCGAAAAAGGTCAATAAAGTATAAAGAAATTTTTAAAAACTAGGTCATTTCTATAATTTGTACTGGGCCAGCTTTTTACTGAAGGAATGAATCGTAGTTTCTCAGGTTTTATCTTCAAATTGGAAATTATATGTCTTCTCCCATTAAATTGACATTTTGCGGCCGTTTAGGGCAGGCCCATTTGACCTCATGCTCTATCATTGACATTGTTATCATGAAATGTGGGTCATTTAGGCAATGACAATGAATAGTTAATCCTTATTATTTACCAGGTTATTCCCTGTCTTCATCTTTTTTTTTTTTTTGCACCGAATGCTTTCCAGTTCCCCCCCCTCTCTCTCTCTCTCTCTCTCTCTCTCTCTCTCTCTCTCTCTCGCTCTCTCTCTCTCACACACACACACACACACACACACTCCTTCTCTCTCACTATCTCTCTCTCATTCCTTCATACTCTATCTTAACAGGTAATTTGCACACAGGATGCGTCATTTTCTATATTGAGAATTCAAGGAGACAGATATAAAATGATAGAGAGAATTTTTAAAAAGTTTAATAGACAAATCGCTGGAAAAAAATGAAAAGACAAAGGACATATTATTCTACATTAATTTAAAATAATAATAATAAGAAAGAAAGAAATGAAAAGAGATATAATGTGTTCACTTTCAGATTACCACAGCCACCCCTAAAACGTGTTAGATTGCAGACGAAATGACTAACCATAAAAGAACGAGCTACGGATAATTTCATAATCTCTCGTTTGATATAATTCCATTCTCATAATTGCGATAAATCGCAACAATCTGTACGATGTTAGATTTAGAAGTTTCCTGACAATAACGGCTTTCATCGCAAAACGTATTCTGATACTGAAAGGTTCATAATCTCTTAAAGAAGAAACTATGTTATGATTAATATTATCTTAAGCAGTGATACAAAATATTAAACAACAAAGAATAACAAGATGTATAAACTGAAGAGAATTTAAATTATTAGCTGTAAACGATAAAGCAACGCAAGGCACAGTGACACACAAATATTATAAGGCAACGTCACACTCGGTAAGACGCTCATCGTATGTACGCCATTCGTCGCTCGTCTCTCGTTGCTAATAAACGCAGTATAGTACTAGAATTCTGTGATACAGCCAAGACATGTTTCACAGGACGTATGCCATATGATACGAGCAGGTGAAATTCCCATTAAACCATTGTTTCATTGCAAGCATTAAAAAAAAACCTCGTGTGCCTATACGCTTTTTGCTTGTGAAGATGCATCCAGTTGATTAGTAAAAGTTACACTTTGTTTAGACACATTGAGTGGGCTTACACCATCATATTGTACAACGCGAAGTAATTTGATAAAATAATTTTGAAAAGTTCATGACCTTGATGAATTATCATTTCGTCAAGCAGAAAAATATTTCTGTAAGACAAGAGTTAAAACTTCATACCCTATAAACTTTGGCCCTGGTACAAACAGCATTTTACAACAATCAAAAGACGCTTGGTACGCTTTTAAAGCTAGCAAATGGAAATGAACGAAGACAACCATTTCGGCAAACTTCTATCTCTGTCTGACGTCTCCCTAAGACAAATATGAGTATTCTTTTGGCATTATCGCTATTTTAAAATGTTTATAAACAAATATTATCATATTCTTTTTATACATTCACGGTAAACTGTTACATTTAATCAAGGTCACAATGTAAGCATTTACACAGGATCGTAATGCGCAGAGATAAGAGAGAAAGCTAACAACTGTCACTATCATCTCACAGAATTATTTATTTTGGATACAACATGTATTGCAATGTGCTTTTGAAAACAAATAAAAAGAAGACGACGAATTGCATTCATACTGGACTCTTGCCATGAAAGAAATTGTATTTTGTAACTAGATTTACATGACGTAGAAGAACTCACCTTAATCATGTTAATATGTATTTAGGAGAAAAAGAAGAATAACGATATTATTTTTGCTCTTCTATGAATCTAGTATGTTGAACGCCTATGTTGAAAAGGAAATGTTCCCTGGCCTAGTGCTTCTTCCGGAATGTTCAATTTGATATTAGCTTGGGACCCCTTGTAAAGCCTCGTGAGCACATTTAGTGGATATTTCGCTCACATTAAAAAAAATTATGACTGCACTCAATTGATACTGAGGTCTAAACACTACATAGCAGATTAGCTCTATTATTTAATTGGTATTTTAATGTAAACAAAAGCTACACGAAAAAAGGTGTACCATACAATCTTAAAAAAACAAAAATAATCTCCGCTGGACTTTTGCTAAACCATCGAGGATCATTCAATTATAGTCCTGTGACTCATTCAAAGTACTTGTCATAATTCTGCCATTAACCAAAGATAGCAACATCAAAATCTTCATGATATTAATACCCAGGGCCATTTCCCTTTCGTGCCAAATCCCCTTTAATTATGATATATGGATAGGCTTCAGCCCTACTGAATCATTAAAGCACAAATATCTTCAATCGAGAAACCCCACAGTCCAATACACAATCCACCTTTTGCCAGTTGACTCACGTACTCTGGAAAAAACTCATATTTAAAAATTGGCCAGAAATCTCGTCATTCAAATATCGATCGATCTAAATGTTCCTCATCTAGCAACAAAAAAACCCCCAAAAAACTATCAAACCTGGGACTTCTTGAAGTACCCGGTTTGCGAATTTTTGTCAAGAGAGGGTCATTTAAATAGGTCGATATTTTAAAGTCGAGTTATCAGGCTACTTTTTAGATACGAGTTTTTCCAGAGTACGGCAATCAACTGATTAAGTAGCGTAATTATTTATCTATTCGTCAATATAACTTTCCGATCATTTATCGATATTGTCATAAAGATTGAATTCAGTTCTCCCTACGAATCAACTTGGTGCAGCATGGTCAGCGGTACGTCTTTGCTTCGTACTCGAAAGGTACCGAGTTCGAATTCACCTAGCTCAGTTTGCGGCTCTGTACTGCCGCTGACGCCTGGGATATTCCATTATTTCATTGGAATAGACCCTAAAGGCAATTTTTCCCTTTGGGATGATTAAAGGGAATTTTAAACTTAATTTAACAACAGTATGATTGTTATTAAATCATCTTTCATGTCGTGACTCAACACGCAAATTGTTTAGACTTTATTGACATAACATAATAGAACTACCAGCTTTATTATACATTTACCAGTGTTCGTATATAAAATAAAGATTTGGGTAAAGTTAGATTGTCAGAACCGACAGTATCCAGTTTCCCGAATTGGGTTAATCTTTTGCACCGATATTAAGATCCAATGACATAACAAAACCTAACTTGGTTTGAAAAAAAATTGTAATACGATTTTATAAGGTGAAGCAGTGAAAAAGTAATTGTACAGATCGTTCAGGTGATATTTCTATATATTGACCGCTTAAAAACGTCAAGGTAGAAGAGGTTGCAGCAACATTCAAAGTGGTATAGTAGTGTAATTAAGTACGACATAGTAAATAACATAATGGTCCACTAATTTGGTAAGTTCAATAAGTATCCCAAGATCTTTCCAATTCCAAGAATTCAACTCCTCCCCTATACATCTCTCTACAACTTTGGGATGAAGTGAGTAGGACAGTGCCAGAAGACAATAGAGAATAAAAATTTCTCGACGGCGATGGGGGTTCGAACCCGCGATCTTACTGATACGACAACTCCGCCTGTCCGGGGAGAGCGTGACTCTACCGTATGATCTACAACTTTGATGCATTGAGAAAGATGTGTAAACGTAGAGTAATAATTCTCTGTAACTATTACTTTAAAATTCAAATCAACAACTGTTTACCTATCAATGGGACATATAGCTTGGTAATAGTACACTGTATGAATGATTTCTTGAAGGAATACAAGCAATGATATCATTTTGATTAAAGCTAATTTTGCTGGAATGATTAATTGAATGGTCTTCGAAATAGCCTTTTAAAAATAAAGACAAAGTTGTTTTTCGTGAAATCTAGATCAAGTTAAAGGTGTTTTGATTCACACCTAGTTTGACGTCTACTAATCTCACTTACTTACTTATAAGAGAATAGCGCAGCACTTCTCGATCTAATGTGTATTCAAAACCGAATCATAACTAAACCCTCTGAAATAAACTGAGAGGTTTGATCAATCAACAACATAGAGCATTTTTATAGTGCAATATCCACTCAACGTGCTCAAGGCTCTTTACAAAGGGTCCCTGACCAACAGCAACACGTAACATATAGAACGAGATATGATGCCTGTTAGGCGATATTACATTTTTTTTTCCGACAGAGACAACGCTGTTTACTGTCAAGTTGTCATTTTGCACCTGAGGTTGGCGAGAGAATGTGATAAAGAGCCTTTTCCAAGGACTCAACTATGCGCCGAGCGAGGCTCGGACCCAGGACCTTCTAATCCGTAAGTGAGTGTCATACCTTAAGACCACATAGCCACACAAAGGCAATAGGGAGCGCTTATCTTTGATGTAGACATCAGGTTTGATCAACTTATTACACCGTTTCTCTCCCACACTTCTTTCTATTTCAACGTGTAACTTGATATTAGCAGTTTTTAACAATTCAATGCAAAAGAACAAATTAACTAAAAAGATTTCAATAATTTTTTATTGTAAAATGTTACATGTTGTGATTCACGTAAACAATCGCGGGCAATCATTACATTTTAGATATAAATACGTTGTAACGCCCTGATTGTTTTTATCATATTGGATAGGCAATAAAATAAATTATTTCAACATTAAATTACACTTAATATTGATACATCCGTTAATAAAAGACTATCAGTTAGCACGTTGTCTTTCTAAACGTTTAGCAAACAATATTTCACGCCATTCTGCCCTAATCTTTCTCAGACTTGACGGTGCCGCTGAATTGACAAGGATTAAACTCATTTACATAATATGATAGCAATCTTCTATTGAAATTCAATGTTTTATAAATCTTATCAATCATTATACAACACTTAACTCGTCACCTTACACGTTTCACGTACTACATGTCACGCAAACCTTTAACCAGCTAACTACCGTAATCCAGAAAGACAAGAATTTAAAAATTTGGCCAGAAAACTCGTCCTCACGAGCTCCCAGGTTTGAGAGTATTTGCCAAGATGAGAGTAATTTATATCGATCGATATTTGAAGGACGAGTTTTCTGGCCAAATTTTAAAATTCGTATCTTTCTAAAGTACGGCAGTTAACTGGTTAATAGAAATAAAGATGACATTTGTTTATATTTTTCATGACTATTTTTATGTTTTGCTCACTGGCAAGACTTGAACTTGATCACGTTTCATTAAATCTTCTATCTGTTTCTCATGTTTCCTTTGCTCACAGTGGGGATTATTTTGAAGGCACAACAATTTATGTTTTGTTATCATGACGTACGTAAAGGTAATTAAAATCATGGATTTTTTTGTTGTTGTTGTATTAACCGTATCGTATCGCATTGCATCGTATCGTTTAAGAGATAATTGGCTATAAAAGCATTTTAATGCTCCCGATAACGTGCATGATTCGATGAAACTTTTCAAATTTATGTAACCAACATTCATGCTTAATTTGACCATTTCCATTACATAATATTATAATAGCTGTTTCAAGTTATAGGGAATGAGATTAGCGGAAGAGTAGCGTCCCTTGATTGGACGTCACCGGCTACAACGTTAATTATGGTATGCATTTTTGTACAGAAATATGAATAATAAATTTTGTATTTGGAGCGCTTGGCTTGTAGTTGGTTTGTTTACAAATAACTTCTCCCCCGGTGACGTCCAATCAAGGGACGCTACTCTTCCGCTAATCTCATTCCCTATTGAAATCTAATACACGAGGTCCCAATTTGAGAATGTTTGCCAAGATGAAGGTCATTTAAATCATATCGATATTTGAAGGACGAGTTTTCTGGCCAAATTTTCAAATACGTGTTTTTCCAGAGTACGGCAGTTAACTGGTTAACATATCAAATATTTTAACAAATTATCTTGAAAAAACAAAATAAAACATGAACATTCGTACCCTACCCTTTCAAAACGGTATTATATCGTGATAGATAATACCCCTTAAAATGAATTTAGAAATACAATGATGAAAAATAGGACCTTCTAGGTTTTTGTGATGTTAGAAATAGTACTTTTCGACACCAAAGCGAATAGGGATTAACACCAAGTTGCATATAAGTTGCTATAACTTCAATTTCAGACGCAGGTAGTCCTGACAATTAAGCACTTTGAGAAGGTGGGTTACATTTGAACAGCGCAATTTTCACTTAAACTGCTCAAAGAGATTTACAACGGGGCCCAAGCCATGTAGGACGATACATGACTAAAGTGCCAAGACGATTTTTTAAAAACGGAGGCGACCGTTTGTTCGTGGAAACACCCATTTCACACATGAGAACTACGATATCAATTTACTCGTAACTTAAGGTTTATTTACGCTTTTTTAAAAAAAGGACAATGTTGCATTTCATTGTAATTAAGCAAGAAACTATGTATTCGCTGGTCTTCAACAGTTTTCATTTGGTAGTGGGAATGTGTGTGTGTGTGTGTGTGTGTGTGTGTGTGTGTGTATGTGTGTGTGTGTGTGTATGTAATCTTTGAGTAAGTCAAAGAATTGTTACCCCCCCCCTCCCCCCCCCCCCCCCAAAAAAAAAAAAATTAAATAAATCATACTTTTATATAACGCGATATCCCCTGAACGAGCTAAACACTCTTTGCAAGGGGTACCTAGTCAACAGCAACACTTTACATGTACGACAAGACACGACGTTTCTTATGCGTTATTTCATTTCCCCCCCCCCCCCCCCAAAAAAAATAGACAACGCTGTGACGGCCAGGTATTCATTTTACACCCGAGTACGGTGAGATAATACGAGTAAAGAGCCTTTTCTAGGGGCTCAACTATACCCCGCTCAGAGCGGAACTCGAACTTAGGACCTTCCGATTTGAGGCGAGTGTCATACCACAAGACTACAATATAGCCGCACCAAACAAAAAAAAATAACTGTGTGATGCGATTATATCATCAAAGGAAACTTTATATTAAACGTCGTCCTATTTCACGGTTTTACTCTTTCATTAGGTGAAGAAGCCACTTGAAATCAAAGTAAAACTTCCCACATAATCAGTACAATGACTGACAATTAACAACACCGCCACACACTGACAAATTGCTTTTTCCTATTTTAGCAGGAAGAGAACTTCTTCAAGTATCGATTGATTAAGATAATCCCAAACTTTTCAAAATGTCCCAGTTCCAGAAATCTTTAAAGTCACTGAATTGAGAGATATCAACAAGTTAGGAGTCACCTTAATTTATCAATATTTGAAATATGCGTTTTCTGGCCAACATTATTTTTTAAATGTGTTTCGTCAATGTACAGCAGAATAGTAGAGGAGAAGGCAAATTATAGAGTGACCCATACAATCACTCATCTCATTCAAGGGTCAAAGCCTTTAATGTCGAACTCCACTATAGCAAACTGTCATTATCACTCAACCATTCTCCTCTAACGTCTTATTACGATGGGACACCTTTGGTGGTCACTCTTTCATCTTTGTCCTTTATCAGGTGACTACGAAGCCAGCGTTCAGTAAATACACGGATTAAATATGTACAAACACACACACACACACACACACACACACACACACACATAAACACACCCACAATTATTATTATTATTATTATTATTATTATTATTATTATTATTATTATTATTATTATTATTATTATTATTATTATTATTATTATTACTATTACTATTATTATGACTATAATCATTATTATTATTATTATTTTTCGCCGCGAATTATCATCACGTTACGTCGCACAGGAGCTTGCGCGCTGCCATGACCAAGAAGATGATACCAGCCTAGGTCCAATTCTGATGGAACAGCTAAAGATGAGTACACAGACCAATGAATGATCCAAACCTGTTCTTCCTTCTCCTGGACCCACACCTCCAACTTATTGAAAAATCTTTCAAAACCAATCGTCCACCCTGCTGTCGCTTGCCGGCTATGTATAGCCGCAGCAAAAAGGATGTTGGGATTTCTTTCCACTCAATATTGGGTCTTTACTAGTCAGCTGATCCTGCGTAGGACGTTGCTTCCCGAACTTTCTTGCGAAACAGATTACGGTTTTCCGCCAGTCTACTTGCTTGAGTTGCTGTCATTCCCAGCCATTCACATATATCTTGTTCCCAGCTTCTTGTTGGTCTACCTCTTCCTCTCTTGCCGTCTACTCTTGTCTGCAGAATGTGCTTTTCTAATTATTCGTGGCGAGTCGTGTGGCCAAAATAGTTTAGTTTCAATTTCTTTACAGTTTGAAGAAGAATTGGTGATTTTATTCCGATCCTTCTCAGGACTTCTTTGTTTGGGTCTAAACGCTTTTAATAGTGATATCTACTCATAACGCTATTCAATGGCAGTGCTTTCACACATAATGTGCAGCTAAAGGAAAGGGACGATGCCCTGACTAGAATAGATTCCGTAATTTTGATCATTTTCATTCATGGCACGCTTCTCGTGATCTAAATTTTGATTTTGTGCGGCTATGTGGTCTAGTGGTATGACACTCGATTTCGGATCGGAAGGTCCCGGGTTCGAACCTCACTCGGCACATAGTTGAGGCCTTGGAAAAGGCTCTTTACTCACATTCTCTCACAGTACTCAGGTGTGAAATGAGTACCTGGCTGTTAAGAGCGTGGTCTCTGTCCGAAAAAAAATTGTAACATCGCCTAACAGGCGTTGTCCAGTCCTAAATGTTAAATGTTGCTGTTGGCCAGGGATCCCTTGTATAGCGCTTTGAGCACATTTAGTGGATATTGCGCTATATAAAAGCTCCCTTTTTAAAGTTCGGAATCCAGCATTTGTCGACATTCTTGTACTTTTCCCACACTCGAATGCAGTCGTTAACGAGACTAAAAGGCAGTGCGACGATGGACATTTTTAGTTCTCTTCATTGGGCTTCATTCATGGTCCCGCTAAAAGCAGCTGAAGATTGTTGCTTTTCTCCATTTTCCAAGCGGAATTTGGGACATATAAGGCAGTGGACCAAAGTT
>NC_088361.1:37229836-37239836 GCF_034508935.2 Berghia stephanieae
TTTTCATCGCTTCATCCAGAGAAAATACCGTTTTGAGAGGATGGGTCACGAATGCGAGACTCCCTCTAGGGCTTTTTAGACAAGTTGGTTGGGCGGGAAAGCGTGGATTATTTGAATCGACCGCCTACACGAAGTAAATGAAAGTGTTCTTAACAGAAAGTGAAAGGTGTTTTGTCGTTGAATGTCCGAATTCGAGCAAAAGGTGTTTCCACCGAGAAACTTTCAATCGTGTGAGCGAGACAACAGTAACAGTTATCGAATTTTAAGAATAGAAGAAGCCGGGAGGGGAAGGAAGAGGGGAAGCAGATCTAGCACATGCGTTCCATTAGGTAATAGGATATTGCGTTTTTCCGATTTTAAAACAAGTTTACCTCTTGTTGAAAGGCAATGAGATGGAATGGAATGAGGCACTCACAGGTCTCGCCAAATATATATATAAGACTACATTTCTTCCTTTAGTTTCTTTTCTTCGCTTTTTTATTTATTTATCTATTTTTGTTTTTGTTGTTTTATTGGGTTTTTGTTTGGGGGGGGGGGGGGGTTCTGTTTGTTTTGTTTTGTTTACTATACATATATATACAGACACGCGCACTCTCTCTCTCTCTCTCTCTCTCTCTCTCTCTCTCTCTCTCTCTCTCTCTCTCTCTCTCTCTCTCTCTCTCTACCCCTCTCGCCCCTTTTTTTTTCTCTCGTCCATTTTCACTTGACGATGTCAAGGAGGACTTACAGACGATAAAGACATGGATTGAGCATGGTTAGAAATAGAGCCCAAATAATAATAATAATAATAAAACCCAGAAAATTACAAAACTCAGACAACAGCAAGAGAATGGCTACAATAACAACAGATTTGGCGAAAGATGCGCCTCTACTTGACAAGGTAAGATGAAACCATGTCTAAGAACAAAGGGCCTCTCATAGCGAGATCGGATGTGTGGAAAAACGAGATTAACTGCGGTGTGTCCTTGGCTTGGGAATTGTGGCGTGTGAATGCGCACATAAAATAATGTCAGATTTTGACGTTAAGTAGAGTTTGGTGTTAATCGTATTTCGCTCTGGTTTGTTTCGTTTTGTTTTGGTTTATTAGAGGCAGGCCAAGATAATAGCTTTATGTTGAGCTGAATGAATAAAAGGGAAAAATAAAAGGGGTGGGGGGGGGGGGGGGTTAAACTTTTCGCTATACTAGGACTAATACTCCTAATGAGAGGAAAAGAACCTTGATTTTACAAACTCATACACGAACAACACTATCTATTATCTTTCAGAACATAAATTATATTTCAATTCATTTAGATGACTCTCTCTTTAATTGAGAGTTAGATGACTTTTGTTAAACGAAAAGGTTTAAATAAATAATAATATAAGAATTATCATTATGCATCTTCCTGGACTTTTTTTTTTCTTTCGTGTCTATTTCGATATGTCCAGAGAAAACCCAGGCAGCGCTGTGTGCTAAATCGCTTGTTCCAGAAAAGAAAGAGATGCAATATATGGCTCAAATCCGTGTCTCCTGGAGAGATAGAGAGAGAGAGAGAGAGTGGGAAAGAGAGAGAGAGAGAAAGTGAGAGAGAGAGAGAGAGAGAGAGAGAGAGAGAGAGCAAGTGAGGGAGAGAGGAAGGAAGAGCAAAAACGATAGAAGAAATTACAGATAATGAGAAAAAGCAAACATCAATAGATATGCGTCAGAAATAAACGATTTTTCCATATTTGCTCGATTTAATATATCAATGTAAACCACGTGGAAATCTCATTAGCATTTCCCCATGTTTTCCTACGAAATGTTTGAACCTTGCACAAGAGGTGTATAATTACAAAAATTGGATGGCTGAATACCGAGATAATACGAGTACTCGATCGAATAAGGATGTTGAACATCGAATAACTTATTCGATTCGAGCAAATCAAAGGATCAGTTGAACCTATGCGCAAAAAAGCGAAAAGTTAGATCACGAGAGCACGGTGTGTCTATTTTACGAAACTCGCCGAAACCCGACGAAACCCGACAAAGTTATGGGAAGTAGGTAGCAGTGGGGAGTGAACCTGGGACTCAGGGAAATATACACTTCCCTGAGTCCCAGGTTCACTCATTGTCGGATTTCGTTGGGCTAGTCGGGTTTCGTCGGTTTTTGGCGGGTTTCCGCAGGTTTCGTAAAAAAGACACACCCCGAGAGCACGAGAGGTTAGGGGGTCGGGTAGTCAGCCGAACACAGACTCTTTAGTGAGGGGAGAGTCTGCGTAGTCGGAGGTTTGTTCATTAAATGTTCTTTAATTTAAACGATACTTTATTTTATCTTTTTGAAGAATAAAAGAATGACTTTTATTCAAAACAAAGCAAAAGCAAGCCATTCATGGAATATCTATTAAGTGCCAAAAAGAATCGAGTACTCACTTATTTCAACCTTAATGTGTAGTATCGATTAAGGTATGGAATAAGGACCATCCCTAATATCTTGACAATAACAAAAGTCACATTTCTTACTACTAAGTCATATACCATTGTTTTGTTAGGGTTTTTTTAAATCTGTTATTCTTTCCCTTTTTTTTTTTTTGTTTTGTTTCTTTGTGTAGTATTTTTTTTTAATGGAACCAAAAAATCAATTTCATATAGCATAACTCACATGATAAACATCCTTTTTTGTACTAGCACCTTTAAAATACCATACATATAATCTAATACTCATTCACACTAGATATGAGAGCGATAACCTGTGTAAAATTCCTTTACCTAAGACACAACACCAGAGTTAGAGTTTACCTACATCTGGTCTTGACAACGCCCAACATCACTTTGCTAATACAGAATAATAGGAATCGTTCTGCTAAAAAACCGACGATACCTTTTAAAACGAATCCTTGGTCAATTTCGTCCATTGACTTAATGATATTTAAAAATAATTCGAAATGATTCTTGCTGTGGACGACACTGTTCACGTGTTCCTGACACCAGAACCTGCAATTTGTTAAATCATGTTGGGTCATTGTGCGTTCACTGACCTCTGTAATAGAGCACTGAATTCATTAAGTAGACCACTCCAGGAGAAGTGTTAGTATTATTATTACAACATGTATACTGCTATATTATGATATATCGTGTCTGTATGTATAAATATTTTTTTGTGAAAGTGTATGTGGACGCCTCAAAATAATGCTCCGTAGCCGGCCGGCCGTTGGTGATTTTTCCTACCATTTTTTTTTTAACATTCGGAATGGTTTATTGAAGACGAAATAAAAAAGACAAAAATGATAAATGAGATAGAGTGACAATGCGTGGTTGACGGGCTATTACACTTTTTTCCAAATGTCTTCTTATAGATCCACTGGAGTTGAATAATCACGGAAATCGAGAAAATTTGTACGATTTTGATTTGAAATTCATTTGAACACAAGAGAGAGAGAGAGAGAGAGAGAGAGAGAGAGAGAGAGAGAGAGAGAGAGGGAGGGAGAGAGAGAGAGAGGGAGAGAGAGAGAGAGAGAGAGAGATAGAGAGAGAGAGAGAGAGAGAGAGAGAGAGATTTTCGTTCCACCGGCCTGAATCCCCTATTTTTAAAACATTGACTGTCCAATTACTTTGCGTATTTTTAATATGACGCTATCCTGTTCAAAATACTCTCCGCTAGATCTAACAGATACAGCCATCC
The DNA here is from genome assembly GCF_034508935.2 of Berghia stephanieae. NCBI lineage: Eukaryota > Metazoa > Mollusca > Gastropoda > Nudibranchia > Aeolidiidae > Berghia > Berghia stephanieae. Next base: position 37,233,475 of record NC_088361.1, read on the forward strand.
AATCATTTCTGGCTGGAAACAAAGAAATCTTGACTAATGTTGGAATCGAAAAAGCTCCCTTTGCTTGTGAGACGGAGTGCGTTACCAACTGATCTATTGTACAGTGACAAACGATTCTTTTCGAATCATAATATCCTTATAACTTTGTCAATGTTACCATGAGGCAAGCATTTTCTGACCAAAATGAGAAAAATATAGAACAGTGGCTAATACTTATCCGGACACATATTCGATATCTACATCACTGACCCCGTAGGGAGACGAGTTCAGCAGGAACATTTCATATTATTATCGCGACGGTTATAATATTTATATTTTCCCATTCTAAAACTTATTCTTTTAGGATTAAAGTAAGAATGCTGAAATTGGAAGGTATGTTAATTTACTATGCCCGTAATCGTCCGCTGTCGTAGACTGGCAAAAACACCTTTTTTAAAATTTAAGCTATAACATATTTACACAAAAACCGATTGATTGTAATGACACAGCGCTTGTCAAATGCTCTTACATCAGAGACTTTGTTCTTTGGAAATCTCAGGTTTTAAAACTTTCGACAAGTTTGGAATCCTTTTAAACCATTGATGAATTGTGGCTAAAAATGTAAACAGGCGTTTTATCATTGTTTTGTATTCGAATGGTCTTGTGGAAATAGACAAATTACAATATGTCAAATTCGGTCACGTGATCTTGGTAACCACCCATTGTGTCATGTAATACTAGGGCCACTATAATTTGATATGATAATAATTTAATATGTTTGTATTGTTAGACATCATGTATCAAAAACAACGTTGTTGTATGTGCCTTGTGTACATAAATATTCCCTGACAAATAAAAGCTATTCATCAATCTTTTTGTTTTGGAGTAAAGCCAATGTATGTGGTTGAATCAAGGACTTGGTGTCTGTTGAGGCTTTATGGTTATTGGTTTGGCACTCGTCTTCTGTTCTTTAGGTCAAAGTTCAAGTCCTGTTGATTCCTTGAAATAAACTCTTTACTCACATTCTCTCACCTTATTAAAGTTTAAAATAAGAACTTGCCGGACACGGCGTTGTCTCTGGCTTTTAAAAAATGTAATAACGTCCTAAGAGGCGTTATGTCCCATCCTACCAGGGACACATTGTAAAGCGTTTTGAGCACGTTTAGTGAATATTGCGCTATATAAAAGCTCAATTAAAAAAAAAAAAGAAATAGTCATACAGTTATGCCCATTAATCATCAACCCAGATTACATCACCAAATTTAGAAAAATGAGCACGATTTGAAAAGAATCTCATTTTCTCTCCTTTATTTCGGGATAGAAGCAGTACGATAAAATCTCTTGATACAATGTAATTATATGAAACGAATTGCTAAAAGTAGCTCAATAACGTTTAATAGCCCAATTTCGTAGACCTTTACAGAACGAGATAACCAATTAAACCAAAAAAAAAAAAAAATGGGCATTCTGAATTTGCCGAGACACATAGTGTCAGAGATTGACCACGCTCCCGTCGACCAGGTGTTGTCGATGAAACTGTTAAGGAGGTGCCACGTTTTTTTTGTCCTTCTGAGCCATTAGGCTCATAGAGCCGGAGATTAATTGCTTGTTATCCTTTGGATAGGACGCTAGTCTACCACAAAGTACTTTCCACCAAATATAACAGACTTAGCTACCCATTGACTATTGGGTGGACAGGGGGGTCAGAAAAAATCTCGACTGCATCCGGGATCGATCTTGATCCATTTGCGTATGAAGCGCAAGTCTACCGACTGAGCTATTGGGACCCCCAGGTGCAACATTCCTTCGAATTAAATCTTTGCCGGTTTACACGCAAAGCGTCGATCGCGCTTGGCATTCTAAAGGGCATCATTCATAAGATTGTTTCCTTAAAAACTGCAAGTCATCCCAGCATCGCAACCAAAGGACCGCTTTCTCAGAAAAAGCTTTTGAACGGAAAGGATGCCCTGAGGCATACGGGGAGATAACGACTTCTTCAAAAGATTGGCTTCTCAGATGAGTGGACATTTCGCATATCCGGTTAACTCTCTTGTGTTCATATGCATGTAAAATCAATTGTTCGATTTCAATGAGGGTGAACTCCAGAGAGTTAAGTAATAGACATAATGTCATAAATTAGGGATCAAAACCACGGTGAGTACGGTGAGAGAATGTGAGTAAAGAGCCTCCTACAAGGTCTCAAATATGCGCCGAGCGAGGCTAGAACCCAGGACCTTCCGATCCGAAAGCGAGTGTCATACCACAAGACAACAGCCATAGCCTTATGGTGAAAACTGTTGGTGAATACCAAATGAAAATATATATAATGGTATAAGAATAATTATATTTTGAAATCAGGGAAAGACTTAATGGACACCACATAAGACTACAACTTGGGATAGAGCGATATCGATTTTTTCATGAAAAGATTTCTTCTGTAATCAAGAGAATCTCCTTTTATAAACCTGTATAATTTTGATCAGTTTGATGCAACGAACCTATTCACTTCACTTAAAACTTTGATAATACTGACTACTCGATAATAAGCTGGTTCTATGTGTCTCCGTTCATAGCATGTGGCATTTGGTGCTTGATCGTTGGGTTAAAAGAAATAAAATAATGTATGCATTGAGAGCGACGTCCACTTATTTGCAAGTCTGATAACCCACTTCCTTATGGGCTCATTGTTGTAAGGGAAATCTAAAAATAAAACTGACGCAAAATATTTCCATTTCAACAATGTTAGACTAGGCCGATAATTGGGTTGGGCTGTCAGACCTGTATATTTGTACACGTCGATTGAGAGCCAATGATATGTTTTGTGATAGAAGCATACTCGATTTATAACAGTAGAGAAATAATAATGTACATAAAAGACGTTACGCCGAGAATAGTAAACGTATAGGAAGATAGTTAAATGGATCCATTCAATGTATTTTGGTGTCGATGGTTGTATCAAAGACGGCAAAACCAATGATAAGTCTGTTACTCAATATTTGAGATTAAATCTAAATTATGCATTTATTTCAGCAAAGAATGCTGGTCACACATAACACACACACACACACAAACACAGGAGAGAGAGAGAGAGAGAGAGAGAGAGAGAGAGAGAGAGAGAGAGATGGAGAGAAAAGATAGAGAGAGAGAGGAGAGAGGGGGAGAGAGAGAGGGAGAGAGAGAGAGAGGGAGAGAGAGAGAGAGAGAGAGAGAGAGAGAGAGAGAGAGAGAGAGAGAGGGGTGGGGGCGGCGCGTATTCCCACTACATTGACCCATTAACCTTAACGACACTAATCGAGACGCTTATCACCCGCGTGCCCAAGCCGGGTATAAGATGACCAAGGACAGATAAAGATATCAATGGGAGCGATCCATTTACTTGGGATTGGGATAGAAAACTAAAGTCATGCCATTATTGTTGTCATCTTTGTCACTAAATGACTCTTCAGCCCCCCCCCCCCCCCCCCCCCAACCCTCTTACCCTCGAATTTCTTTTACACCTCTTGAAATAAGAAAACACACACACACAAACACACACATACACAAACAAATACTTGAGTATTTATAAAGGGCAATATCCACTAAACGTGCTCAAAGCGCTGTACAAGGGGCTCCTGTCCAACAGCAATATTTAATATATAGGACGAAATATGGCCCCTTTTAGGCGACATCACAATTTGTTTGTAGACAGAGACAACGCTGGTACTCATTATACGCCTTAATACGATGAGATAATGTAAGTAAAAGGTCTTTTCCAAGGACTCAATTATGCGCCGCTCAGAGCGGCTCTCGAACCCTGGACCTTCCAGCCCGAACGCCACTAAATGTCACTAAACCAGATATCCGCACACAAATAAATGAGTAATATAATCGCATCAACTGAAAAAGTTGAAACCCAATGGAATATAGTCAGCATAAGTTTCATGATAACAATATAATATAATTTATATATTATATAAATTATATAATTATATTATATTATATATATATATATATATATTATATTATATATATATATATATATATATATATATATATATATATATATATATAATATATTATAACAATATATATACCTACTGTCTCAAGCCGGTTTTGTGTCGGTATAATCAAATCATGTTAAAAATACAATATAGCAATCCGGTTAAGTGTTTATTGTTTTTGTGGTTATTGAGGACATTGCAAATAGATGAAACGAAACTGGAGTCACTCGGCTCTTTGTTATTGGTTTTTGACAGCCATTTTGATAATTAGTTCTCTCTAAATTATATAGATAGAACGAAGTTGACGTTACTCAGATCTGTGTTATTGTTTTTTTTTGTTTTTTTTTTTTGCCATCCATATTTATGAGTAACAATTATCATTGATCTGTATTAGCCAGACGATAAACTTTCAAGGTCACACATAGTTTTGTGTGTTAGTCCGGTAATTTCTGCATGGCAACTTTGTGAGTTTCTTGGCCAAGCGCACAGCATCTATAAATCAGACTGTAATCATTTATAATTATAGTGTTAGTAAGTTTATATCACGCTGGCGGATGTTTGCGTAATTATTTACCAAAAAGCATAGCATTAATATGTTTCTCAAAATGACAACATCTTTTAAGGTTTCATATTGCTGACCATTATAATCTCAGTTTTATTTTTCGAAAGCTGTTCACTCTAACATAACACTGGTTTGTAACGTCTTGTAACAAATATAAAAACAAAGGAAAACTGGCGTAAATCTCAAATAATAACTTACAAAAACCAACAAAAAAAAAACAAAAACAACAAAAAAACAACAAGAACAAAAAAATAAAACAGTTTCCCAAGGTTAACTTATATCTTTTATTTTTAACTCTCAGAATTAAGCACAGAGTATGAGTGAATATTCTCTTGATATTATGTTTTACAGATTTTTCAAGGTGTGACATTACATAAAAGTAAATTGTGAATTCCTAGCTTTCAGGTGAGTGGCTGCCATGTTCCTTTATGTTCTAGACGTGAGTAGTTACTTAAAATACCCTGAATGATGTTATTTACTTGCAGAGTAAATGAGTGCAGGCATTCTTTCTCGTTGATGGAATTTCCAGGCGTCTGTTACAAAGTGGATCATGTGTTTGAAATATTCTCTTACAGTTAGTTAAAAAGAAAATAGTTCAGAGGCAATTCCGCATTTTAAAAAATCTAATTATAATTTTTATAACTTGTTTGCATTGTCATCCTGTATTTCTAACGGGCCTTGATTTAGATTAACCAAATGAATGAAAAAGGATAAGGAGCAGGCATTTTATAACGTACTAGCATATGGTTGGTCTTTCAAAAAACTAACAGTCAGAGATTTGATCCCTTGACAATTATGCTTTATCCATTACTAAATAGCACACTGGCTTTTACTTTTAGTGGGGGTTTTTCATACACGGGTAATCAATTCTTAATTTCAGATTAATACTATGTATAGTAATTGATATTTATTTCGGATACAGGGTTGTAGTTTATCAGACTCTTTTTAGCTTGTTGGTCAAGGATTATAGCAACTCCTGCCTGTCCCTTGTTTTCCCCCGCTGTATATGACAAGGTGTTCTTCGTGGTTGAAATGTCCACTGCCATTCCATCGGCATTCATAATATAGTCCTGAGATATTGTTGCCATGATGTTCGAGTTCTTTCGTAAGCAAATGGTGTTTTCTTTATTCCTGTAATGTTCGGATATTCCACGTGCCCATTGCAATGGTGCGGGGTTTTTTTCTCTTTTGTTTTTGTTTTTAGTTTTCTTTCTCAATTCTCTACTTTTCCCTTTTTTCTGCTTTTCCATCCGTTCCAAATGAAGCCCCAACAGAACAGTTTGGTTCAACCGCCTCGGAAGTCAACCTCCTTTGCAGGTTTAGGCTGATTCCGTCATCTCCTGATGTCTTTCTTGTCTGGATACTTCCTTCCCCAGGAAATTTGACTCTGGCGGTTCTGTATCCCTGTATCCGAAAGAATACTTGCCTGGATATGAAGCCAGTAATAACTACCATCATACAGGTCTATGCTCCAACGTCAACATATAACGAGGAAGAAATTTGAAATTTTCTACTACCAGTTACAATCAGTAAAAGAAGAAGTAAAACTTCGAGATACCCTCATTATCATGGGTGACATTAACGCAAAATTTGGTGAGGGTGCCTACATGGACTGAGGATTAGGCCCACACGGTCTAGGTACAAAAAATGACTCAGGGGAACACCTCGTTTTCACACAAACCAACAATCTTATGATTTTCAACACCTGGTTCAAACGACACACTAGAACACCTGGACCTCATCGAATCTGTGGACAGATATGAGAAATGTATATCACGAGACAGCAGACTCTATCCTTGGACGAAAACGAAAGAAAAGGATAAAACCATGGATAAGCGAAG
>NC_088361.1:37244836-37264836 GCF_034508935.2 Berghia stephanieae
TTATATAGCGCCCATTAATCCACTGACAAGTGCTCTATGGCGCTTTACAATCACTCAGACTATATAAAATAGCATTAACACTAACACACTTACAAACATACACCCTCCACACACATCCGGAAACTTCTCCGCGTCTCCATACGCAAACTTTTTACATACACATTACTACCCTTAATTAAAACATAAAGCATATTAATTGTCGAAAAACGCTCTTCTCAATAATTCGGTTATACATTTCTTTTTAAACATTTCTAAATTTTCACTATTCTTAGTATAGGTTCCTTTGGGTGTGAAGCTGGTGCTCTACCAACTTAGCAATTGGGACCCCCGATCATTATAAATGATCAAAAGATGACTCTTTTTGTTCTGTCGACCTTGTATCAAGTTTAATCTCATTAGTAACAAGTAACGGCGCTGATGACTCATTCCACTTACTCGGAGCACCGATTGTCTATCAGCCTTAGTCCCAATGATAAAAAGACGTTGGTGGATAGGGAATCTTTGGAAAACAAAGCTCAGTAACCCATAAATCACTGAGGCATCCAGGAAGAGCTCGATTATATTAATGATACTCACTAAAGACGTGTTTTCATAACAATAATATTCTTTACCTGCTCTGGCGTCATAGGACAAAGGGTCGCATATCGATAATTGGGTCAAATTGAGGTTTTGACATTTTCATATTCTTTAGCCGAACGCGCATTTTTCTATTGAGTTCGGTGACTCAAAGTCAATATTTAGTTTTTAATTAGAAAAAAAAAGGTATAGATACTACTTAATAGTTTAAAGAGGCAGGAGAAAACGGTAGATGGCTCTCCTGTAAAATGTGTATTTTTTCCGATATGCGACCTTTTGTCTTGAGACTATATTGCTTACGTACAATCGGTGTTCGTATGTTACAATACAGTTACAGTGATAACCGCTTATAACACCCTTTGCGAGAGTTTATCCGATTACTTTAAAAAGAAAACATTAACCAGTTAACTGTCGTACTGAACTCTGAAAAGACACATATTAAAAAATTTGGTCTGAAAACTCATCCTTCAAATATCGATCTATTTAAATGACCCTCATCGAGGTAAAAATACTCAAACATGGGACCTCCAATCCTTATAGAAGGTAGACAGATACGTTTTGACCCGTCCGTCACTCGTTTTGCATTTAATATAACAAGGTCGGGGGATCAAACCTCTGAAGTCTAGATTTTCACGACCGGTGGATCAAAACTCCGAAGTCTACATATAAGCTTTATTTTATTTAAATAATATATAAATAAAATTATTGAAATACTTCTATATAAAATATGGTACGTAAAGCTCGTATGTAGACTTCAGAAGAAGTGTGTATGAAACGTTCCAGACAAAGCAAAGAAAGAAACATATAAGAAAATAAACATCCCAAAAAATCAGTCTACCTCGACTGGGGATCGAACCTCAGACCTTCTGATTGATTACCTGTCAGACGTGCTACCATTACACCACAGATGCTCCCGATAGTTGGGACAACGCGTTTTACGCAATGAACCCCCGCTTACATCAAACAACACATACATTGAACACGAGAGGACGAGGACGAAGATAATTGAGTTACTCTATTTTTATTTTTGAAAATACAAAATTAAGAAACACCAGTTTTGATCAGCCGATCGTGAAAATCGAGATTTCAAGGGTTTGATCCGCCGACCATCGATAACCTGTTAGTGTATATTATCTCTCATCGAGGATGTTCTCATAAGCAGAAGATTCTGTATAATATTATATTACACTGTTACGTCTCGTTACCTTGCTATGTCAAACGCAACATTGCCAAAAAATTACTGAAATATTAGGCACAGTAATAAAGTATGTATTCACACAAACACTCTCTCGCATTGTTCACACGTCTAAGTTCATGGATGATAAATATGTTTTGGTTTTTTCTTTCTTCTCATATAAAGTGAAAAGATAATTCGCTTGTATTATGTGAAGAATTTCGATTGAAAGTCACTCGTGATTGTTTAAAGTAGTTTTATTTCAAAACAATATAATGCCATTTAGTCGTAGATAGAATCCAATGCAGTATCGGCTCCATAGTTTACTTTATTTCTATAATTTGCTAAATTGGAAGATTGTTCACGTGTGAAGTAAGTTATCATGGCTTAAAACGTTTTCTTTTAAATATTTAACTTGTGCAAATTTGTTTATGCTTGTTGATCAGAAAAGAATAAGTGTACAGAATATAGAACGAACGAAATTGACGTCACTCAGGTCTTTGTTATTGATTTTTGCCATCCATGTTTATGAGTAATTACCACTAAACTGTTTTTACCAGACCAGGGCACATAGTTTTGTGTATTGGTCCGTTAAAATTCCGGATGGCAGTGTTGTGAGCTTCTTCGACAAGCGCATACTTTCTATAGATTTAGAAGAATTTAGGTAACAGCATGGCTCATCTGTATGATGTTTGCTAAGTACCCGAAAGGCAAAGGTACCGATGTTCGGCTACCCGCCGCACTGTGTGGCCTTGCGCTAGCCAACTCACCCTAGCTCACTTTGTGGCGCTGCACCGCGGCTGACGCTTGGGTTATTCCAGCCTATCCTTGGAATAGACCCTGAAGACAAATTTTCCCTTGGGGATGAATAAATGGAATTCTATTTTATATATACTTATAATTCCATATTGACTACAATTCGACATAATTAATGCACCTTACAATACATTGTTTATTTGCGGCTATGCCGTGGTCTTATGGTACGACACTCATCTTTGGGAACTTCAGAGTTCGAGTCCCGCTCTGAACGGCGCATAGTTGAGTCCTTGGAAAAGGCAGTTAACTCATATTCTTTCACCATACTCAGGTGTCAAAGGAGTACCTGGCCGTTAACGGCGTTGTCTCTGACGAATAAAAATCGTCATAAGGGCCTACAAGTTTCATGTCTCGCCCTATATGTAAAGTGTTGCTGTTGAGGAAGGACCCCTTGTAAAGCACTTTGAGCAAGCACGTTTAATAATGAAAAATTTTGTTGTTAGTAATTAAAAACATTCTTTTTTGTAATGTCCAATTCCTCAGCAGACCCAATAAAACCGATCTGATATTCAAAGAGCGTTCATTAGATCCGTACAATATCTTTTAATTTTAACCAGGTTCTATTTCATTAAAACCATTTTTAGTAATGCGTGACCCTAACTATTGGGTCAAACGGTTGCGATCATTACCACCCGCCCGTTGACTTCGTTCAGCATTGCTTGTCTGTGCGATCATAATATATATATATATATATATATATATATATGTGTGTGTGTGTGTGTGTGTGTGTGTGTGCGTGTGTGTGTGCGCGTGCGTTGGTGCCCTCTAATACGCGATTAAATTACTCTATCGCCTTACCGGTCACAATATTGCGTGGCAAGAACTCTAAAACTTGGGACTTCGCTAAATGCCGTATAATTGAGTGGCTTCAAATTTTTGGGGGGTAAAACAATGTTCTTTATTTGTGTCATAAAATTCTACCTGCCAACCATTTTGTGGTATATTACAAATACAAGATTTCTTTTTTAAAATAGATGAATATAGAGTCACTCAATTTTTACATTGTCACACTGAGGTTGATGAGTACGAGTTTACCTACCTGCATATATTTGCAGGTCTGATAACCAAACGTAATTATGGGCTTGTTTTAATATTGTCGTAGTGGACAATATTATTCTTTGCTTTGAAATTATTTCAATTACAACAATGGGCCAAAAGAAAATGGATTATCAGACCTGCAAATATGTAAAAGTTTGGTACGAGTGATTGGGTTTACTGAACGTTACCGTTACCCAATAGAAATTGGCAAGCCACGAGCTCATGGATGTCACAATCATATTCGCCTTTTGATCTTTTGTTCTCTTCAAAAAAAAAAAAATAAAAAAAAACCATCATGATTACAAACACTAGCGCCACCAGTGCCATAAATTTTGAGTGCATGGCCTATTAAGTAACCGCAAATCGATCAGCACCTTGACAGATAACAGAAGGTATTCAACAAGGATTACCATAAAGAAAAAAGAAAAAGCCTCGCCGAAATCTCGGATCGCTGATCATCAAAGCAAATGCACCGCGGACCTTGCTTTTACTGCTTCTGTCCGAGTTACAAATAACTCTACTGTTTCAACGCTTTTAGACAAGTTAAACAACATGGAATAATAACAATAATAGTTCGTGCTTTGGATCCTTCAAGGAATTCGGGATGAGTTGGAGGCAAAACAAAAAAGAAATAGGGCACTTTTTCGCCGAGATTTTGGGTGAACTGTACTGATTTGACCCGACCTTGTGACCCTATCATGCATGTCTCAATGAGTGGCCAGTTGTCAGTACATGACAGAAGCCCTACATTCATAATGTACCGTGTCTTGTAATGGTAAGGCACAGTGACCACAACTAACTGCCTTGCCTATAATGAATACTTGTTAGGGTGACTGGGGATCAGAAAAAAATGCGACTGACTGGTAGTATTATTGTTATTGTTGTTTTTGATAATGGTAAAAATGACGTTGTGGAAGTCGCGTTTTGGTTTTGTATTTGTTATCATCATCATCATCATCATCATCATCATCATCGTCATCATCATCATCATCATCATCATCATCATCATCGTCATTATCATCCCCATCATCAGCCTCTTCATATTTATTATTATTATTATTATTATTATTATTATTATTATTATTATTATTATTATCATTATTATTATTATTATTATTATTATTATTATTATTATTATTATTATTATTATTATTATTATCATTATTATTTTTATTATTATTATTATTATTATTATTATTATTATTATTATTATTATTATTATTATAGTTATCATCATCATCATTATCATCATCATCATCAGCATCATCATCATCATCATCATCATGTTTGTAATAATAGTAGTAGTAGTAGTAGTAGTAGTAGTAGTAGTAGTAGTAGTAGTAGTAGTAGTAGTAGTAGTAGTAGTAGTAGTAGTAGTAGTAGTAGTAGTAGTAGTAGTAGTAGTAGTAGTAGTAGTAGTAGTTGTTGTTGTTGTTGTTGTTGTAATGGTAGTATCATTATCATCATCACCAACATCACATCACTCGGGACTCGGGACACCATAATAAATTCACCGAAAATACTGATTCTACAAATAACGTCCGTATGATAGAGTGCTTTTAAATTATAGAATTGCTAATATCTTTGTAGCTTTAATGAGAGAAGGGAATACGTAAACATAATTCTTTTTCTTTTTGTTTTACTTGAACTGTCATAAATGTTAACTGTTTACTTGTAAATGTCGTAACGCATGAATTTCAGCATTATTATTAAAGTAGTTCTTTTAGATGGGCTTATTGTGTCGGTCCTCTTATTTTATAATATCCAGTCATCGTCAGGAAATTATAAAACTGGCATTTTGTTTGGTATTATTCTCTCTCTCTCTCTCTCTCTCTCTCTCTCTCTCTCTCTCTCTCTCTCTCTCTCTCTCACACACACACACACACACACACACTCTCTCTCTCTCTCTCACTCTCTCTAGAGAGAGGGGGAGAGAGATGGAGAGAGAGTGAGTGAGAGAGAGAGAGAGAGAGAGAGAGAGAGAGAGAGAGAGAGAGAGAGAGAGAGAGAGTCGTGTTAAATCTGATTATGGAATATTTTGTATTACTATACGACTGTATATTATAAGGACGATGAGGTCGATAATGTCCAGGTTTAGCATGTAAAGACGGGGAAAAGAAAGAAAGAGAAGGGCTGGGATGGGAATTAAGTATTAAAATCGCCCAAGCAGATGTTAACAATTTCATATAGGGACGTCAATTTATTATGATAATAATATAGATAAGCGGCATCTTTGTATAATATACCTTTGGATTACGACTATTATAGAGTGCTACTCACGACACAATTATGCTGCTTTCTGTTGGGAGGTACCATGGGAACTAAATTAACTTTTGGAAAGTGCATGAGTAACACGACTGAAAATTGGTACATGGCATGAGTCATAACGAATGTCAATTTTTTAGTATGAGACAATGTGTAGATAATAATAGCTTTTGGCGTATGCGATTTTAATCTGGCGCTTTGGATTCTTTTCTGTGAATGGATTAGGTTTTAGAGGGTGACTTTGAATCATAAATTTATTTGTATTAACTCACTCAACCCTAACACCGCCTATATCCGTAGTTTACCCGGGTCACTTTTACCCCACCCCTATTAATTGCACCTTTTCTGAGACAAATTTATAGGCGTAGCATCAAAGCTAATGATTTTCATTTTTACACATTAATGATAGTTGAATAAAACTATCTATGCACATGCTCATTTCGAACAAATTTCTTCCAATTTTGAAATGTAGCCAAAAAATCTCTAGGATTGAGTGAGTTAAAATGTGAAATAATCAGTGTCCTTATTTGTAGGTTTGATAGTGTACATTATTATGGGCTCATTATTGTGATAGAAATACTTTCAAACCAACTCGAAATAATATTCCACTACAACAATTAAATCAAGCCTATAATTATTGCGCTCAGTTAACAGACTTGCTAAAGCTTATATTATACAAGTAGGTGCAATGTCAAAATGAAAGAAAAAATGTCATCTGACAACTGTAGAATGAATGAATTGCACACTCAAACCCCCCCCCCCCCCCCCCCAAAAAAAAAAAAAAAAAAAAAAACAACAAAAAAACAACCAAAAAAAACAAAAAACAAAAAAACAAACAAACAGAAAACAGCCAAAAAAAAACAAAAAAACAGACATCAAAACATTAGAGAGTACACTCAGCTTAAAATAATGGTCCCACTATTAGCCATTGCAGAAACGTTGTCTATAATTTCTGTCAACAAAAATTGAAGAGAATAGAGAAGTACCACAAGACAATAAATAGAGAATGAAAACTTTAGAGGTGATGGGAAGTTGAACTCATGGCCCGACTGTTACGACACCCTCCGCCTGGTCACGAGAGGGACGCTCTATCATCAACGTTATCCTACACTCAAAAAAAAAAAAGTTGTATCGAACATATTATTTATCTTGAGTCCCTTGTCTTGCAACTTTTTGAGGCCATGAGAATAACAGATAAGAGCACTACAAAAGTTTGTGGCGAGTTAGCCGTTTTGGTTATGAGATGGTCTGTTTTCAACACGAACATCGACATGGAACATAAAGCCGATAGAGACATTGAGTTGGCTCTGATTTTGGGGGAATATTAATTCAGAAATGTTAATTATAATTTCCAATCTTTGTAGTATTTTAGATACAATTACTCTTTTATTTCATATCTCAAAACGGTATTATTTGGGGATGAACGCTGTGAAGTCACTGGCATAGAATAACTTAACTGAGCTTGGCTTATAAATTTGAGACAGCAAATATTATGCATTCATTGAGGAGAAGAAATTTTGTTTCTTTAACTTCAAAATATTTAAATTCTCTAATTTCTGTCGATTTGACTTAAATTTCAATTTTGCTTATTTAATTCATTCTGGAATTCATAATAGCAGATTGACCCATAGTCTGACTAATTGTGCTGTAAACCAATGTCCTTACGGTTACTTGTCGTCTTCCGTTGTCAAGCACACACGCCGTAATTACAACTCATTCTAGAATGGCACATAATTCGCTTTGTGCGGCTATGTGGTCTTGTGATATGACACTCGCTTTCGGATCGGAAAGTCCTGGGTTCGAGCCTCGCTCGGCACATTGTTGAGTCCTTGGAAAAGACTCTTTACTTACATTCTCTCACCGTACTCAGGTGTAAAATGAGTATCTGGCCGTTAACAGCGTTGTCTCTGTCTGAAAAAAAAATTGTAATAGCGCTTACAGGCGCCATGTCTTGTTCTACATGTTAATTGTTGCTGTTGGCTAGGGACCATTTGTAAATCCCTTTGAGCACGTTTAGTGGATATTGCTCTATATATAAAATCTCAATTATTAAGCGTCATTCATTCCACTTATATCTATTAGGGATAATTGTTTAACAACTAAAATCACATCACATTTTTGGAGCTATAGTTTGTTAACATTTAACAAGTGCTAGCCATCCAGTCACCGACCACGGTCAACGTCGCTTGACCCCGATAAAAGACCAGCTGTGAATCTGGCACAGATTATTTCGAATACTGTAATTTGATAAGACGCTGAAATATAATGTTATATCCACTTGATGTGAATAGGTGTTAGCTATCAATTATAATAATATTATAGCATTATAAAAAAAAACTAAATCAATCTATTACACACTGCAAGGAATATGCAGTTAATAACACACAGACCGCAATTACAACTCATTCTATAATTATAATGGCACAAAATTAGCTTTGATGTGGTTGCTATAATTAACCACTTCTTGAGAAATGTGAGCTTATTGATAAGACAGAAACGCTAATTAGCCTGATATGGGCGGGGGACAAAAGTTCAAACCTTGGCCTTTACAAAAAGTGTGTGTGACCGATTGCCAGAATTGTCTGTGATAGCGGGATATTTTTTCTCTCTTCTTCTTCAGTGTCTGCATCGACTTCTATATCATGTTTTGCTGAGTAAAGATGCCTCAGTATCTTAGATAAAACTTGGATCATATTAGTAAGATGGAAGTGGGACCAGTGGTTCAGCGATACAATATCTCATCTTATAAGAAAGTCAAGTGATTTTAAGTAAGCTCAGTGGCAATGAGAGAGAAAAGAAAAGGCGGATATATAGTGGGATTACTCGTACAAGGAGTACGACTTGCACTGTATGAAATGGAAGTTCGGTTTTAAATAGTCTGCTTAAGGATGGTAAAATGTGATGAAGAAAAACAAATATAACAACTTTTAAAAAAAGAACAACATACCAGACACGGAACACACAGTTTCGGACTCCAAACCCTTCTAGCGAAAAACAAAATCAATTAAAAACATAAATACATTACGATAATGTATGCATGTATGTTTCTATCAATGTTGTTGTGTGCTGAAGATGGATTTTGAGTTCAAACGTTCCGAGTTTGTATGTTTGTTGTTTTGTTTTGTTTTGTTCTTTGTTTGTTTGTTTGTTTGTTTGTTTGTTTGTTTTTTGTGTTTTTTTTTGTTTGTTTTTTTTTTGTTTGTTTTTTTTTTTTTTCGGGGGGGGGGGGGGGGGGGTGTTATTATATTGACGTAAACCAGGTGTCGAAAATTAGATTTAAAGTTGGTGTAAATTACCAAAGGTATGAACTAAAGTGTTTCCGCACTTAAAGAAGGTATAACATTCTCAATAAAATACAGTTTTGACTATAAATTCATTTTCCATCATATTTTGATTATCCAGATATCCAGATATACCACCAAGATGAAGTGGTGGATCACAGCATACAGCATAAGGTGTGAAAAAGAAAACGTGGAGATGCTCTATATGAATATCGATGGTCGGCGGACCAAACCTCTTTAGTCAGGATTTTCACGATCGTGGGATCAAAACTCTGAAGTCTACTCTGACCAGAGGTCTGATCCGCCGAAAATTAAATAAAACATAGTGCGCAAAGCTCGTATGTAGTAGACTCCAGAGTTTTGATCCAAAAATCGGGACTTCAGAGGTTTGATCCGCCGGCCATCGATAAACAACTTTAAATATTTATTTAGGAATTTATTTTGAGCATCCATGACGATTCAAATTATTTCTACTCGCGTTATGTCTATCATTTTGTGTTATATTAAAATTATTTCACAAACTAAAAAATGGTCAGTGAATATTGCTTCACCGTACATGTCATTGTAAGAAGGATAAATCGACAACCGATAGACTTAAGACATTCCTTACTGTATTAATTTCAAGATTTAATCTTAATAGTGGTCTATTTCTATTTCTATTTCGATTTTCTTCTTAACGTAATCAATAATATCAAATTTGATATTGAATAAAATGTTCGATCTTTCGGGATTTACTGCATGCCAAGCTACATGTGTCGAAAAGATTGGGAAAATACAAAAAAAGATTAACAAAATAAAGACAGTTTACTATAATAAAGACAAAATAGAAAGGAAAAAACAAATTTAACATTGTAATTGTTTTTTTTCAGTCTACCCCTGCCCATAAATAACGCGTAATGGTATAAAGTATACAATAACAATTATTTGTCACGTCAGATTAGCAAGCGTTAGATTTCACTAAAAATTAATTTCTTAAAGAATAAGCATCATTGAAGTCATTTTGAGTAATTTATCTTTTATTCCAAGATAACGAAATCGGAATCGATTGAGAGGTAGATTAAAATATTAATTTCTTACACTCTTGGGTATTATCATTTGAACTTTGTTCTCTATGCGCACTCAGAAGCCTTTGGAGCGATTGGGAACACGTCCGGAATTCCAAAATCCAAGAATGTTAGAATCGTAGTAGATAGTATATAACCATTCTGTTGTACTCTGAAAAACCGCATTTTAAAGAAATTTGACCAGAAAACTCGCCTACTAAATATATAGATCTAGATCGATTCAGATTACCCCCACCTTGTCAAAAGGATCAGTTTTCTAACAAAATTTCAGAAAATCTTTTGTTTTGTTTGTTTTTCTTTTCAGAGTACGGCAGTTCACTGCATTGGAGAGAAAGCGAAGAAAAAAACTTTTGAATTATTTCCAAGATAAAGACATTATATCAGTATAACCATCAAATACCTCAAGTTGCTAATAATTGATGCTTTTATGCCAAAATATTAAAAATAACTAAACTTTGAAGACCGATTTTTTCAATTTGTTTCCTTTGTTACATAAGACAAACAATAAAGCAATTTCAATGTCGTTAAAACATTTCTACCCGAATTGTTGAATTTCTCCTTCAACTTTCAACACGTCAATTCAACACTGTAAAGATTCGTTTCACAAATAACTTGGGATAGTTTTTTTTCCAGGAATCTGCGCAGGCAATCTATTTTAATGACTTTACCAGGCTCTCCTGCAAATCTTGGCACAAACAATGGTGGTTATGACGTCTCCCAAATACATGATTGTTGTTTGTTTCGTTTTTCTTTCTTTACTTTTTCTTCTTTTTTTTTCTTTTCTTTTCTTTAAAATTTTTAGCTACTGCTGTTGTTGTAATCACAGCTGTTATTATTATCATTATTCTTGTTGTACTAGTTTTTTGGTGATTGTGGTGGAGGTGTAGGTGACTACGGTGGTCGTGTTTATTTGTGTTGTTTCGTTTCATTTTGTATCTTTATTATTTTGACCTGCGAAGTCCAAAATTTTGTGAGTTTTTGACAAGATGAGGGTCATTTTGATATATTTGAAGGAAGAATTTTCTGGCCCAAATTTTTAATAAGTGATTTCCCAGAGTCCGGCAGTAGAATCGTTCATTTACTTGATCATCTATTTTTTATTATCTTTTTTATTATTTATGAATTTATTAACGACTTACAGACATATCAAAAGCAAAACAGAAATACGAAAAATATATCTTATAATATCATGTTATGCTGTTGCCTGTAACACAATATTGTTATTGATTCTCAAAATTGTGTAGCTCAGAGGCACGGTGTCTCTAGTCACAAAGTCAAGCGATGTTAAGCGTGGTCAGTAGCCGGGTGAGTGACAGTGGTGGTGGAAAATGCTGATCTTGACGATGTGTCCTTGAGTATAAGGCACTTAACACATATTACCCCATTCGACTCAGGTGTGAATTGGCACCTGAATGTATGCAGTGACAAGAGTGTTTGTATAAACATAACGCCTATCAGGCGACTGGCACTGTAAGAAATAGAAGAAAAAAACAATATTATTATTGTGCGGCTATGTGGTCTAGTGATATAACACTTTCTTCGGATCGGAAGGTCCTGGGTTCGAGCCTAGCTCGGCGCATAGTTGAGACCTTGGAGAAGGCTCTTTACTCACATTCTCTCACCGTACTCCGGTGGAAAATGAGTACCTGGGCATTAACAGCCTTGTCTCTGTCCGAAAAAAAATGTAGTATTCCGTCCTACATGTTAAATGTTGCTGTTGGCCAGGGATCCCTTGTAAAGCGCTTTGAGCACGTTTAGGGGATAGGGCGCTATATAAAAACTCAATTATTCAATATTTTTGGGGCGCTTGTCGAACATTCCGGTGTCATGAGATAGTCAAACTGATCTGAGCGTGGTCAATGCCTTGGATGTAGCATTCCCTCGTTCGACTCAAGTCTGAATAAGTACTTGATTATAGGCGATAACGTATGTTGAAAGACTGCTATCCCACAAATGGCGGCTTGCACATACGAAATAGAGGTTGAGGAATAAATTACAGTATTGAGAACCGCATTGAGAGTAGAAAATTTATGTGCATTTCTATTTCTTCTGGTTTCTCAATTTCTTCACTCATTTTAATTTAATTATGATAATTACTATGTCTTTTCCCAGGCAGGGCAAGGTGTACCTGTACAATTCAAAGAAATTCATGCCTCCTTGCTAAAACCTTGAAACTTGAGACTTCTTGGCTTATTATTACGAACACAGAGGGTAAGCAAGCGAGCAAGTTAAAAGTTGTGGATGACAGAGCGTCCTGTTACCTCTCTCTCTCTCTCTCTACTCGTGCCATGATAACAGTGGGCCATTGCCCCGACAGACAGCAGCAGCCACGAAGGGAGTAGACGTACGTAAAGTCATTGATAAAACTAAATCTGAGAAAAAAGTGTGTGGTTATTATTATGTCTGAAGAGAGAGGGTCGTGAGAGACAGCGATTTGGGGACGAAAGTCGCACGATATTCGGAGACAGCACCTTCGTGCTCCATTGATTCTTTTTTTTTATTCATTCATACAAACCTGTATTTATTCATTCAATCGTTCGTTCATTCATCAATTCGTATCTTTACCGATGAAGGAACAAGCATGCCCAGTGAATAAAACGCTGCGTTTGCTGGACTGGTTGTAGTTGTAATAGTTACCTGATCCGTTTAATTTGATGTTTTAGGATTACGGTGTTGATCAGTAATCTACCGAACGTATTGAAAATTACGTAGAGATAATACAGTTCATTTAGTGTGGATTAGACAACATTCTTGAGATTCGTGTGCGCACAATTATCACATTATCTTAAACGCAAATGCAATTATACTGAGTGAGCTCGAACGAAATATATACACCTTTGGATAATGTGATTTCTTTGTTGTAAAGAGAGTTTCTACCGTTATGGTTGAGTGTCATTCTGACCTAGTGTCTTCGGATTTCCTGAAGTGCATTTCGGAGTGACAGCGCGGTTCTGGATATATAAAGGATTTTAATGAGTTCAGGGAACTTCAATGTCGATGGTTTCAAATTGAAATAATTCAGACACACAATTAATTATTTACCCCCCGTTCATTATGTCTTGTGGACGTGATTTCTATTACTCCGATAGGGCTAAGGGTGAAATATCACACTTGCAAAATTCTCACGATTTGTGTTTAATATGCACAAAGTGTAACTTAACCAGTAATGTGAGCGGTGACACAGTAAAAGTTCATCACCAACATTTTCAAAAAAGGATGAATGGAGAGTGTTTATACCCGGTGTCCTCGATATATTCCAATTCGTTGGTTGATGGTGGTGATGATAAATATTATAGTGATACACAACTGAAACAACGTATGGATAATGTTGTTTGTACGCGGCATAACAGGCAACTCCATGCGGCAAATGAAAAGAATTACAGATGCGTGTTTACAAGTCGACGACGGAGTTGGATATACTCACCCTTTATCTTCTCTTGTCTTTTAAGTTTTTCTCTTATAAACCTGTGCTCAGCCATCTCAAGCTCTTCGGTAGATACATTTTTATTTCCTGACAGTAGACAAGGTAAGGACTGATTCTGTTTTGTTTATAAATATGCATACATGTACAACGTTTTTGGGTTAGTTATTCTTTAGAATTCTTCACAATGAATATATTATTTTGGTTGCCTAAAAGCTAGATTAGATCTACATGCTGATTAACAGAAAGCAGACATTTTCTAACACGATGGTAATCGGGATTTTTAAATCCTTTCTCCCAAACAAGTTGTTATTGGGTTATTTATTCTGTTAAACATGACCGAAAGTACTTTGTAATTGAAGAGCCCCCTGTCAAAGGGGTGACAATTAATTATGTTCTACTTAGAGCTATAAGAGGAATGCGTATGTCACCGATTCTGTCCCATAGACGTGTCGATCATGTGAATACTATTGATGGAACGAAAATGACGTCACTTAGCTCTTTGTAATTGATTTTAGCCAGCCATTTCTATTAGTAGTTCTCACTATATTCTATCAATCAGACTTAAACGTTTAAGGTTACACATTGTTTGGTGTGCTGGTACGTTATACCCGACTGGCGGATGTTATGAGTTTTTATCTAGTATCAAGAGAGCATCAATAAGTGTTGAAGCATTTCTCAAAGTTTAGTGGTGGTTTATTCGAATGAACGAAAATTGCATAAATATCACACCAACTCATGCGAAAAAAACCCACAACGTTTAGATGACAGTCCTGTGTGCTTTCGTCCTTATTGGGATAAACCAAGGCCTTCTATATAGCTATATAGAAGGCCTTGGATAAAACCGATTCCTAAAGGAATTTAGTGACAGTAGAACGATGCTATTCAGTTGCACAATTTCTGCATTTTAATGTTTAGAATTTTGTCATAATGGAGCTTCGATTCTATTACCCGTCCCATCTATTGAATAATACTTTTTAAAAAGAAAGAACTAACAACAGTACACACACACACACACACACACACACACACACACACACACACAAAAGAAATCAAATATACAAACAATCGTTTTGTGTGCAGCAAGTCTTCGACACAATTGTATGGACTCCTGTATTTACTTCAGATTTCCATGTCCTCTGAGTGAATTTCTCTGATCAATGTGTTGGTTTTAATATTTTTAGTACTGCTTTCAGACCGCTATACTGATATAAACCATAGGAACAACAATGGCCCGAAGGTCATGACAAGTAGTAGGCCTATCGTCTAGCTGTTGTTGTTTATATTTGGTTGGAGGCGCGTGTGTAAAGTGTACATTCAGTTCATCCTTTAATAATAATAATAATAATAATAATAATAATAATAATAATAATAATAATAATAATAATAATAATGATGATAATAATAATAATAATAATAATAATAATAATAATAATAATAATAATAATAATAATAATAATAATAATAATAATAATAACAATAATAATAATAATAATAATAATAATAATAATAATAATAATAATAATAATAATAATAATGGTGATGATGATGATGATGATGATGATGATGATAATGATAATTAATTAATTAATTAATAATAATAACAACAACAATAATAATAATAATAATAATAATAATAATAATAATAATAATAATAATAATAATAATAATAATAATAATAATATTAATAATAATAATAATAATAGTAATAATAATAATAATAATAATAATAATAATAATAATAATAATAATAATAATAATAATAATAATAATAATATTAATAATAATATTGACAACAGTAATAAAAATATCAAACGACCTTTTATATTTCCATGATGAAATTAGTCTATAGGGTATATAAATTTCAAGGAAAGATCGAAATGTCATAGGCTTCAGCCCCAGGGCGATTAACTGTCGTGCTCTGGTAAAAACTCGTATTTGAAAATTTGGCTAGAAAACTCTTCCCCCAAATATCGAGCGATTAAATAACCCTCATCTCGTTAAAAACTCTCAAACCTGGGACTTTACAAAAGTCTTAGGATTGGGAGTTGTTGTCAAGATGAAGATCGCTTTAACCAATAAATATTTGAAAGTTCTGGAGTTTTAAACAAGATGAGAGTCATTTTATTCGATTGTTATGTCGTAATGGACGAGTTTTCTTGCTAAATATATAAATACTTGTTTTTTCGGGGTACGACAAAATATGGGTATCAAATTCATATCACCTAAATTTGACTCTTTCTTCGTCCATCAACCGTCTTTATTAATTCATTCATAAAAGCAAACACTGACGCCGAGAAATGGAGTGATTTAGACAACCTAAATAGATGGGACAGTGTTTGGACAACTCGTTTCCTTGTGTTTATAAATGGAGAGCGAATGTTTTTATACTGGCGAAAGCGAGATAGACGTAGAAGTAATGGTTTATAATATTTATAAGAGTATCAATAGACACCAAGGGTAAATCTCGGTCTGAGATCAGGGGTCTACGCAGACCATTGATAAACAGAAAAAAAAAGAAAACCGCACAAAAGACTCAACTGTCGCACACTTTGGACGCGCGGTCATCCATCCCTAATGGAGTGCTATAAAATACAACCTTATTCGACCTTTGACATTGAAAAGAACCGCAATTTTAACAATATTTCTGACCTTGACATTACGCTGAACCTTTAGAATTGCTTTGCAAACTAGAGTGAATGGGGGATTATTACTTCCCATTACAAGAGACTCTTATATTGGAATCGTAGCCTATTGAACTGGTAAATACAGAAAGTTGCTCTTTAACCTGTTAACTGCCGTCCTCTGTAAAAACATAAATTTTAACATTTGGCCAGAAAACTCGTCTTGAAATATCGATTAATTTAAATGACCCTCATCTTGACAAAATTTCTCAGACATGAGACTTCACAAAGTCCCAGGTATAATTTTTTTTTGTCAAGATTAGGGGTATTTAAATCGATCCATATAATTTAAAGTTTGAGTTTTCTGGACATGACACAATTTTAAATATATATTTTTTCCAGAGTACGACAGTTAGCTGGTTAAAAAAGCATTTTCTCATTTTGACGTGCTTACTTTTTAGTTAAGATTTATCATCAGGTTTTTATTACCTCATGACAGTGGACATTATCGATTGGGAGATTTGTCAGGTTCAATGTTCTCACAAATGCAATTCATCATTTTCATAAAACGTATCTCTAATAATTAAGGATTTTAGCAATGCTTTTGTATATTTGTAGAGACAAAGGAGTTATCAGTCAGACTTTTTCGGTTTTTAACTTCCCAAGACCTTCTCATTCTCTTCCATAATACACAGTTGTGTTATCTGTATAATTTGACGTTGTTTACATTTTATACATTGACCTTTATTCCTGACATACATTTTATTTGTCTCATTATTTTCTCACTATCAATAGAGAATAAGTCTAGGGAGATCACGCATCCTTGTCTCATTCCTCTTTTTTATCGGTTTGAATTCACTTGCCTGTTGATCTACTCTCATTGGTGGTGACTGTTCTCACACTTTCTTATTTTTCTAAGAGTAATAGCTCCTTACTGCTTACAATATATAAAGTATCACTTATCACGTGATTATAAAAGGAATATTTATGTTTTAAACCATGCGCTGATAACACTTTTTTGTTTTGTTACACCAGAATTAAAAAAAAATAAAATTATAATAAGAAGTTCATGTGATAGGTATGTTATAAGTGATAAGTTGTACGTAGCCTGTCATTACATGGTCAATAGCTTTAACTTTCTAATACTATACATCCGTTGCAAAGGCAAACTTGTATTGATTTTGCAATTTTTAGATATAAATCTGTCTAATATTTATCTTCACGGTAAAGTTTTGGTCATAATCATTCGTTAGATTGATATAAGAATTAATGGGAGTCCGAAAAGTTGCCAATTGATTCTGTCAGTTATCAATTCCATAACGAATGCATATAAGACAACAGCTGACAACGATGCACAATCATTTCTAGTGCGCTCTATATTAATACGGAGTTATAGTTAGACACCGAAGCTCGCCTAACGAACGACTTGCCCAACACGTGACCATTTTTTTTCTCGCGTCCTCTCGTCTAATCTCGTCACTCCGGAATAGAAAGAGGAGGCGGAGTTCATATGATATAACGCAATGAAAGTTCTGTCCGATGACGGGTGGGGGGATATCACCTCTCCAAAACTTACCTTATTATATGAGATCTTGAGATTCTTATCCAATCATCGATTGCTCGTTTGACAGTTCGCTTGTGAACAGTTAGGAGACCATCTCTTGATTTATGGGCAGGCGGCTTTGCGTAAAGGCGGTGAGTGTTGTATACATCAAAGAGTACCGCTGACAGATGGGTAAATAGTGGTTTTGTAACCCAAAAGCCCTGCCGTCTCGACTGCAAGGTCTTGTATGTAATAGGTGCGTCACCATCTCAAGGCTCAGGAATTAATTAGTGAGCTGATTCAAACAATGTGGGTTTCAAATTTATCGTATACGTAATCATTTGGAAGCTACAGAGAAATGTGTTTTTGTGTAATCCCTTTCACACACACACACGCGCGCGCGCACACACACACACACACACACACAAACATATACAAACAATACACATCCCTGGTCATCTATTGCCTATATTATTAATGTTAATATATACATCCCATGCTGATTGTCACTACCCCCCCCCCCCCCCTCCAACCATTTCCACCATCCAAGTACCAGCGGCCTTTTCTCTTTGATTTCGTATCATGGTCTCCCCGAAGCCCAACACCTCGATCGTTTGTTGGGCCCCCCCCCCCCCCCCCCTCCCCCACCTTCCCCCGTAATCAATTTATAATTTTCTCTCTGTATAGAGCGCCACATGCACAATTATATACTATTGAATGACACTGACCTTGCCCCTCCCCTAACACAAGCCAACAGCAACCCAAGCTATCCTCTATCACGTGACCTTAGATCCGATGCTGCATACCGCTTGAGAGTCTTCACTATCCAGATCTCGTTCATGGTCACGTGAGAAGGCTATATCCGTTCGGGTTCGGCGTTCGGGTTCGGCGTTCGACCCGATTTCGTTAAAAGCCTAATGTCTTGGGGCTCAGTGCGATGTAAACGATACCTTAAGTCCGACGTGCACTTATTTGTAGGTCTGATAACCCAATTCATTATGGGCTCATTGTTGTAATGGAAATCTCAAAAAATGACGCAAAATATTTTCCATTACAACAATTTTAAACGAGGCCTATAATCGGTTTTGGATGTCAGACCTGCATATATGTACACGTCGCTTAAGTCCTTTCTCTGTTTGTTAAGGAAATATTGCATGTTGCGGTCATATTTCTCGCAGAACTGTGAATTGCCGTTTCGAAACGGTATTTATCCGGGTGTCTGGACGCTTAAAATCGAATTTATGGTGAACGATTAGAAACCTTTTTTAAGGCATGTATGTAATTCGGGAGCAATGGATATTGTTTATGAAAGTGACCTAAGCGAAATCTTCATGTTTCTCTTAATTTTGGACTATCAAACACATTTTGACATAATCTAGCTCACCCGACATAATAACCGTTTGATGAGATGGGCCATAATTTTATATGATACTTCAATTTTAAGACATTCTATGGAGTCGTCCTTAGACTCACCCTTCTTTACTTACACCCTGGCCTTCTGTTTACATTGTGGAAATCGATGAAGGTCACTAGCCTGAAAATGACATAGTATTTATAAATCCCCCGCCGACCAGTACACACCAGGGGAATGAACAAGCACAATAAATTGTCGACATGTCATGTGATACGATGGGGCAGTGGGAAAAAGGGGCTTCATTGCCATATGATTAATTGATCGTCACGGACTGTAACGCTTCTTATTATTTATACGTATTTATTGCTTTCATTGCAAAGGCACGGATCTCGTTTCTGTCTTAATTTTCTGTATGGTTTCTTTTCATAACGATAACCGTGTCTTTCGGGTTATCATAACTAAGCCGATCGATACGCTTCATGATTACCCGGCTCCATGAACATGCTGAAAGGTTTTTGTTTTATCTTTATTCACACTCTTCGGCAGTTATTGAAGATATCTATAATATTGGCTGTTTGAATATGCTGGGTAAGGGTTTCTGAGATTCACCACACGAGTATATTCGCGAGATGGAGCTAATTAAGAATTTACCGATTCTTTGCCTATTACTTATGGATTCCTTCATCCTTTAGAGAGAAAGATAAGTGAGTAAATTTACTCATACAATGGAGACAACTGGAGAAATATGTTTTGTGCAGCTATGTTGTCTTGTGGTATATATGACACTCGCTTTCGGATTGGAAGGTCCTGGGTTCGAGCCTCGCTCGGCGCATAGTTAAGTCCT